>NC_084972.1:2168356-2385856 GCF_963691925.1 Scomber scombrus
AACTGTAACCGACATACATGTAGGTCATTTAGTTCCTGCTGTCTTTCTCACATCATGCATTAGAGCAGTGGACATTAGTTAAAATGTAACCTGAGACTTCTTGATGCCAGTAAAGACAGGTTTTGTTTACTTTACTAATTTTATCATAAT
Source organism: Scomber scombrus (assembly GCF_963691925.1). Taxonomy (NCBI): domain Eukaryota; kingdom Metazoa; phylum Chordata; class Actinopteri; order Scombriformes; family Scombridae; genus Scomber; species Scomber scombrus. The sequence goes on from NC_084972.1 coordinate 2,168,507, forward strand.
GTCCTCTGTAGACTTTATACCCTTACTAAGGATCAAATACATGGTCAATTGATGCAACAGCTGTTGGCAGTGACTAAATGCAAACAGTGTGTGTTTGGGGTGACACACACTGTAGTGCCAAAAGCCACAAACCTTGGTCAAAAGCCTCCACGTTGAATCACTTTTCACCTATTTATACAAAGTTAAAAAGAATCCTTCAGTAATGCTTTACAAGGGGGAACTGAGGTTAAGTAGTGGTAAAAATGGTATGGACAAACCTGAGCCTGTGGCAGAGTTAAAGATTTATCATCTGAGATTAGATAAGATTTACTGTTTGCAATTAGAGAAAAATATGAAAGCATAGAAGTTGAGGTGAGCTAGTAAGGTATTAAATATTATACAACTGGTATCAGTTCAGGAGTCGGTGAAAGTGCTATTTGTGGTTGAACAGCTGTATCTGTGGAGGAGGTATTCTGAATGTCAGAGCTTATCTGCAGGGCTGTGACTAACTGACATGTCTGTGATCCTGCAGGGTGAAGAGATAAGTCAAAGATAATGGGGGTTTTTAAGCCATATATTCAGGGAAAAAATTATGAAACTCATGCTTGCAGTTGTCTGCGTTTATGTAACTTAAGCTGATATTTTCATGACCCATACACATGGCTTATGCATGTATTCATTCTTAAAGTCAGTAATATTACAGCTGGTTGATATATTAAAGAAACACTGATATTTTGGGTTACGCCCAACTTAGCACAAAGACCAAAATGATAAAATATTGTATATACACATGTATGTAGCTGTATGTACTGTGTGTAAAGGATAATCCCTGAAAAGCCATAAAATAACACACACATGCAAAGATTACCTGACCAAGCTAATTTGCCATTTGTCATTTTCAAGTGCATGTGGATGTAGATTTCACCCCTTACATCACAGCTACCTGAGAGGGATCAAAATAGAAGTGTGGTATAATCATATATTGAAGCACTACTTGTAAAATGTTAATTTTGGGTTATCATTCAGAATAAACTCCTGACAAGCAGGATAAGCTGCAACCTGATATAAATGCCATGATAGTTATATGACAGTTATAAATAGCCCCACACAAGTCCACAGTACTGTGTAATTCTTTGCAGTTAGTTCGTTAAATCAAAGCTTCATCATAGGATTTATAACAATAATGATAATGATCAACTTTATTTATAGAGCAGTTTTTCCAAGTCCAAGGTACAAAGTGCATCACAAGGCAGCAAAATACACAAATCATAAAATGATAATTGCGTAATAAAAGAGAAAAAATAAAAACAGTTTGATGAGTAAAATCCATTTCAATGTAGGAAAAACAAGAATAGACAAACCATATTTAAAGAAGAGAAAAGCAATTCAAGGAAAATTAAAACTCAAATAAATGTGTTCTGTGTTTAATAGAGCATCAAAACAGTACTTTATGCCACAGTGTGAAAGAATGCCAGCGTGGTCCCTTTCTTACTTCTTCAGACACACAATGATTCAAAGCTGTGCTGTGCAGCTGCCACTGAACCAGTTATTAGTCTGGAGACTTTTCTCTGTAATGCAGCTTTTTATTTTGTTGCTAATGTTTTCATTTTGATTGACTGTGATCAACAGGGATGCTGTACACAGATGTTAGATATCACTTTGACCAGCTTTCATTTACATTGTCAGCCCCACTGATGGGACTTTGATGCGGCCAATCTAAGAACAAACACTTTGATAGTAGATAGTTGTCTTGGACAGTGAAATAGTTGCTTCACCTCAAACCTCTTTGAACCAGCTGTTCACTGAAAAGGGCGAGGAAGAAAGCGATGAGCATCACCACTGACAGCTCTCATCCTCTCTCTGGCCAATTTGAGCTTTTCAGCTCTGGGAGACGCTACAGAGTTCTTTTGGCAACCAGGAATATTTATAAGAAGTCTTTTATCCCAAGTGCAATTCATATTTTAAACACTTCCAAGTGATCAATACACAATACACACACAGGAACTGATATGCACTTTACATATTTTTATGTATTTATGTATTTTATGTATTTTAAGAAGGATTTTTATTTTAGTTCATAGATTTTATGGATCTTATGTGATTTCTGTCTACTGTATGTCTGTTATTGGTGAGCCAAAGACAATTTTATACCATAGTGGACAATAAAGTTATATTCTATTCTATTCTATTCTATTCTAAAGCCTCCTGTACATTCTTCATGATAATACAGTGACAGATTGTTCTTTGTTCTTCAAAACTTACAGAAAAAATTAGCAGCATGCTAGTTAATGTGTTATAGAAATGAGATCACTGAGACACACATTGTGAAATATTTGAAAAGACATTATTTTGAAAACAATTGCATGATTCAAAATGTTTCGAGCTGTTTAGATTTTGGAAAGTGAGTTGCGACACGTAGTTGGATGAATGTATGTTGAGTAACAATGAGCAAACCAGAGGGAACTTTTTCCCTACAGGGAACACAGCCACGGTCATGGTCTGCCTGCCAGACTGGGAGCTACAAAGTATTGACTTGGCAGGTGAAAGCCATGGCCCAGCTGCCACTGTTGTGAGCATTTGTGTGGGGAGTTGTCCAAGTGCTATTCGGGTGTCTTCATGAACAACACGTAAATTATCAGAGGTGGAAAAACTGTTTATAACTGGATGTGTTCATTTGACTGGACAGGTGCTTTGGTTCACTCACAGGTCAATAGATAATCACCTAACACCTTTTTTCTAGATGAAATATTCCTTTAAAATTGGATTAGACATTGTGCAGTTGTTGACTGGAATTGTGCTGGTGTAACGATTTTTGAATTTATGAATTTATTTCTCCCTGTGAAAAAGTCAAGCTTCACTGATCCAAAAAATTCAATTTATGCTAAACATGGCCAACATAAAACTAGGGGTACTGCCCTAGTTTTATGTTGGCCATGTTTAGCATAAATGACATTTTTCCCTTGTCTTATACTGAGATAAAGTGTCTGCCCTTGACTTTTTGACCAGCTCAAACAATCATTGTTATGCACAGTATAAAAGTAGAACTGTCAGCAGGCTTTCCGTCTAAGGAGTATTGATTTTCTCTCTCTGTGGCCATGGATGACCTGCACAGTGACACCACTTATCTACCTGGTATGGAACATGGACAGTGACAAATCTGAAAGTTGGTCATAGGTCCAATGGTCAGTTTTAAGACCAACACTTTGTAGACAGACTCATTGTAACATTATTACATACATACATATATGCATGCATGCAATATGACAGTGTGTCTCTGAAGTAAAGTAATGTTATGGATTTTGTTTGTGTTTTTTTTTCTCTCAGAGGAGGATGAAGTGCTGTCCATGTGACTCCAGGAACCCAAGCAGTAGACTGGCCCACACTGTCCAGGATGTCCTGTCCACTGCTGGACCAGAGAGATGGTGGCAGTCCAGGAAAGGTTAGTGAAGAAAAGAAGAAAAAAGACTTCTTTGAGAATTTCAGACTTTTATATTACAGAGAGTAGAAGGGTTGCAAACATTGAATTAGAGAGAGGTGCAATAAAGGTCCATTTATCCCCAGCTCTGAAAGAGACATTGCACGTCATGCTCAGCATCTTAATCTTTAAACTACAGTGGTGCCTATGAAACAAAGAAACAAAGAAAGAAATTCACCAGTATTTATGTTAAATACAAAAGAACTAACTCATTATTATTCATATGCAGAGCAAACATTCCATAGTCTTTTTTGTAGAATTGTGTTATTTAATGAGCAGTGCTGTTCTTGTTTTTCACCACCAGAGGTCTCTGTTCACTATAAACTGCTGAACAGACAGCAGGGAACAGCTGAGGATCAGTTTAAATATACCAGTTTTATAAAATGTAAAAAAAAAAAAATAAAAAAAAAAAAGACCCAAAAACAATTAACTTTATTTTACTATTACTATGTAAATGTATCTGTGTACTTGATGAAAATGCTGTTCTGCTTGTGTGTCCCGTAGAGGTGAATCCGGTCACTCTCCAGTTGGACCTCAACAATTTGTTCCAGTTGGACAACCTGGTGCTGAACTTTAAGGTATGATACAGTCTGTAATCACTGTCAGACCACATGAACACCATCACTCACACAGAAATGCTCTTACTACTATTGTCTCTTAATCCTAAGGTACTCTGTGTAAAGAAACATCTGGTTTTAAACAAAATAAGACAGGATGGACACATAAATCAATTTATGTTTGAAAGTGGACTCCATCATTAAGCTTTGAAACTATTTTCTATATATTTCAATAAAACTGGGTGCATTTGTGTTAGATAGATCTCAAACATAATGTATGAATTTGTATGAATGTATCTCTTTATTGATCTGCTTTTCTATGCAGGGTCCTCGTCCCAGTGCCTTGATTATAGAGAGGACACAGGATAATGGCAGGACATGGGAGCCTGCCATCTACATGGCTGCAGACTGTCAAAAGTCATTCCCTGGTGTCCCCACATCAACGCCACTTACCCTGGAGCAGACATACTGCTACACTCTGCCCCCTACTGGACATCCATACCAAGATCAGATCGTAAGCACAGACCATACAAGATCATTATTCTCAACTTTGATTATTATCAGATTTAGAAAAACACTATTTGCATTATTATTACTTTAATGAAACGGCAGCTTTCATATTTTCCCCACATTTTCCTCTACTATTATTAAAGCATATTGTGAGATATCCTCTGACATGTCCTTGCCGCATGATGACATCATCTCATTGTGTTTTTACAGCAGAAATCAAACATTTTGGATGCATAGGGAATAAAAATCTGGGCAATACATATTCATGATGCTGCGTATGTTATTTTCACCATATACTCTAATAATACATGCACACACACACACACCCACACACACACATATATATATATATAGATAGATATAGATATAGATATAGATTTATTTTATTAATTTTTTTTGGTGACATCTGTGAATTAAACATCACCAAGACTAGAATTACATCCTACAGGGCAACAAGACAAATGATCAATTAATACCCAGTTATATTCTATGATGGAGAAAAAATGATGGTATATACAACATATATTTATTCTACATTTTTCTTCTCCAGATCCAGTTCAGTCCTTCGCGTCAGTATGCTTACGTCTCAGCTCCCAACAGCCAAAAGATTGAAGGTAAGTCTAACATCATGACTCATGCGGTGCAGACCTGTTTGAATGTTGTAGACCAGTGACTGACTGAGACCTGTCTCATCCACAGAGATGTCTGGTTTAACGGGGCTGAGGGTGAGGCTGGCAGAGCTGGGTGATGTGCCACATCTACCAGGCAGAGCTCTCAGTAGATTCTACGCTCTGAAGGAGATGAGGGTGATGGGCAGCTGTATGTGCCACGGACATGCCAACCGATGCCTGCCAGAAGGCTACAACAATGGTATACAGGTGTGTATCCAGGTGTTTTGGGCATATCTATCTATCTATCTATCTATCTATCTATCTATCTATCTATCTATCTATCTATCTATCTATCTATCTATCTATCTATCTATCTATCTATCTATCTATCTATCTATCTATCTATCTATCTATCTATCTATCTATCTATCTATCTATCTATCTATCTATCTATCTATCTATCTATCTATCTATCGTCTGCTGATCACAGCCTTTCAAACATTTCTTTATACATGTCTCTGTGTCTCCCTGTAGGTGAACCCTCAGTGTGACTGCCAGCATGATACAGCAGGTGTGAACTGTGAGCGCTGTGCTGATCTCTACAATGATCTACCCTGGAGACATGCAGAGGAGAGCAACACTCATACTTGCAAACGTAAGACTTCACCTACCTACAACTCATCTCTCTAATAAGATCAGTTTTTTTTAAACTACGTAGTGGGATGCTTGGGCTGTTTTGTTTTCTTCTTACAAATGTAATGTTTTGGAGTCTCCATCCATTGACTCCAGCCCATATGTTCATGTACTTATCCTTCTCACCCTCTCCTCAGGCTGTGAATGTAACAACCACGCCCAGCGCTGTCATTTTGACCAGGAGGTGTTCAGGGCCAGTGGTGGGAGGAGCGGAGGTGTCTGTGAAGGTTGTATGCACCACACCACAGGGCCAAAGTGTGACCAGTGTGCCCCAGGCTACCAGCCGAACCCCCGCAGCCGAATGGATCGTCCTGACGCCTGCATTCGTAAGTGGCCAGCCAGAAGGTACTCAGAGACCTGATTCTATAGATTTTCAAGGATTTTTTAAACACTGGAGTTTTTTTTATTGCTTTAAAATCTATAATATCCTCAAAGTTTTCACAACACTCATTTTCTTACTTTATGTCCTATACTGAAGTATCTTCACAGAGATCTGACCTTTTTCGAAATGGCTCATGTTTGTATTGTTGTGTTGCTTGCAGGTTGTATCTGCAGTGCTGAGGGGACAGAGAATGAGGGCCGGTGTGACGAAAGCACAGGCTCCTGTCAGTGTAAAGTAAATGTGGAAGGCCCCCGCTGTGACCGCTGTAAGAGAGGCTTCTACAGTCTGAGCACCTCCAACCCTCTGGGCTGCTCCAGTGAGTCCTCTCATACTGATTTGCATTATTACCACTGTTACTGCCATCAATACCATACAGGACTCATGCACAAATGTGTGGAATTTGATCCGAGTACTTTTCCCCTATTGTCCAGAGTGTTCCTGTTCTCCAGACGGGTCACTGTCAGGTACTTGTGACCCAGTGACAGGGCAGTGTCCCTGTCGTCCCCACTTCCATGGCCTGACCTGTGAAGTTTGCACAAAAGGCTACTGGAAACCGTCCCAGTCAGGACGCTGCGAGCCTTGCGGCTGTGACCCCACCAGGTCACTCAGTGATGCCTGCGACCAGGTATGACCTCTTCCCTACACCCCTATAGTCAACACCAGTGAGCTCCAGCAAAGGTTATACATGTAGGAACTCAGACACAAGCCTGGGACATGTTTAGCTAGAAGGAAGAGGAACATAATGTATGGGCAGTAAGAATAAATGTTGTTACTACTACTGCCACTACTAGCTCAACCAGAAGTGTTCATGATGTTGAGTTTATATCTGATGTGTATTTGTGCACTACACTAAAGTCATTTTTGTTCCGTTTTTCCCAGAGGACAGGTCAGTGTCAGTGCAGACCAGGTTTTGGAGGCCAAAAATGTACAGAGTGCCCAGACAACACATATGGAGACGCTCTGATTGGCTGCCGGCGTGAGTCAACTCTCTTTATTTGCTCCTTTTATTGTTTTCTTTTTTATCTGAGTCATGGTAAAAATCTGTATCTTGTTTCTTTGTTCATATTTGGTTTATTTATTCTTCACAGTACAGTGATTACAAATAAATCTGGCTCCTAAATAAGACGACTCTCACATTTAGTTAGTTAAGATAATGAAACTACACTTGCATGACAGTTATCATACTGGTATTAAACATGTGACATCTGACTATTCATTCTTTTCTTTTCTTTTTTAAACCATGAAGAAATATAGAATATTAAGTTTGGGGGTAATTCATTGGTGTCATTAGTGTCTTTACCATCAATCCTCAAAGGTCCTCTATGGATGTATATCACCATAGTCAATCCACTGTTGATGTTTTTTTCACTTCAGTCTAATTATCTAAATGAGTGATTCTTATTCAAACTCTTTTCAAGAGACTTATTATTTTTCTACCAAATCTTTTTTTAATTATTATTATTTTAACAACATTTTTGTAACTTCATAGAGTTTCACAACAGCAGTAAAATAACTTTTGTAGATGCTAACTGTCTGAGGTTTCTTTTACTCTAGATTAAACCCTGAAGAATTATGACAGAATCCTCCTTTAAAAACTTTTAGATTTTAGGGCCACTCAGGCTTTGAACCGTCTGGCTGGTGCTTGAATTGATCTTTCTTGTGATCTCTCTTCCTCCACAGGGTGTCAGTGTGATACTAAAGGAACCCTTTCAGAAGTATGTGACAAGCAGACAGGAGCCTGTCTTTGTCGGCCGGGAGTCACCGGGGCTCGCTGTGACTCCTGCAGTCGAGGACATTGTGACTCCTTCCCTACCTGTGAGTCATGTCCCTCCTGCTACTTCACCATGGACACCCAGCGACAGAACCTCAGCTTAGCTTTGGAGAGACTCTCCCCAAGATTCCCTACTCGTCCAGGAGGTGATTTTGGAAACTTTGGGCCCCGCATCCTCACCTTGGAGGCCAACCTGAACCTGCTCCGGGACTCCATCTCCCTTCCTACCACTAGTGCCAGACAGATTGATGATGTCCTGTCCCAGTTGAACAAGCTCAGGTGAGGGACTACTGAGATCTTGAGGAGGACAACAGACACAATCTAGATTTCTAATTCTAATCAACAGAAACTCACTAAATTATATTTTTCTTCTCACTGTTGCCTAATTGAACATCTCTTGTTGTCTCACAGGAACCAGATGGACAAGGTTAACAGTGACCTTTCACCTCTGGACAGAGTACCTGGCCTGGACTCAGAGCTGGTCAAACTGCAGGCTCTGCTGGACAGCCTGCGTGTGCAGTACAACGCCAAGAAAGACGCCATGACAAGCTCTGTCAATAACAATAATGCAGGTCCGAGACAAAGACACAGAAAACACTGCAGCTCTCAGTTTTAGTGGATTGATAGGTGTTAGTATTGTACATAAATTCAACAACCGTACACTCAATTGGCTCTAATTAACTGAAACTATAAATTTTCTGATAGAACTTTACATTAACATTCTATTCAAGCCAAGTATGAAGTATGTTACCACCTCACCATCACCAATTGTTGTTTCTCAAACAGACATTCTGATACAGTGAGTGCAGTAAAATATATTCATGTTGAATGTTTCTCTGGATTTAGGAGCATTCACTGCCATCAAGAACGCCTACGATGAGTCTACGGATGCGGCTAAGAAAGTAGACGCCAGCGAGAAGACGGTGAAAGAGTCAGCGGATGTCAGAGAAGAGGTTAAGGACCTTCATAACAGAGTTCAACCAGGCAACACCAGAGATCTGGACAAACTGAACCACAACATAGCCTCCCGACCTAACCTCACTCCAGTGGCCAAACAGGTACATGTGCCCACCACCCACCTTTTATATAGCAGGGACCCAGATTGTAGTGGCGTGATGATTTGAAGCCTTTAAATGTGTTTCAACAAATATTTGAATGATTTGTAAGACTTGTAAGATCATTTTTTATTTGTAAAGAAAAATAGTGGCAAAATTGCAAGTGTAAAGTTGAAACATTTTCATCTTGAGCCAGCATGTCTTCATCCTTCAGTTTGAGCCATCTTTAGCAAATCCAGTCCATTCATTTTTATGTATTTATATGTATCTGTATCACCTGTAATTTTCTTTTATGAATGTGAATTACATAAGTGTTAGTTTATCTCCTGAAGAGCCACAAGAGAAGCAATTTGGACATAAATGAAATAAGGGTTAATATATTATTTAAAAATGATTATAATTAGTGTGAAAAATTATCAATTTGCCCTGAAGATGGCACCAGGGGAAAGTTCCTGGGCTGTTCAAAGTAAGGGCTCATTCTCTGAGGAGCATGAATGTAGTTCTATACCATGATTCCAAAGAACCTGTTAGTTATAGTCAGCATCCTTGGGCCTCACTGCTAACGAAGTAAAAAAGAAAGAAAGAAAGAAAGAAAGAAAGAAAGAAAGAAAGAAAGAAAGAAAGAAAGAAAGAAAGAAAGAAAGAAAGAAAGAAAGAAAGAAAGAAAGAACTTGTCTTACTGCAAGAATGAGCAAACTATTTATTTAGAACAGACTTCAAAAGCAATTTGTATTGTGTGTGTGTGTGTGTGTGTGTGTGTGTGTGTGTGTGTGTGTGTGTGTGTGTGTGTGTGTGTGTGTGTGTGTGTGTGTGTGTGTGTGTGTGTGTGTGGTTTTACATGTAATATTGTGTGTTTTAATTGTTATTTTTAAGATAAGAGAAGATAAGATTTATTAGTGCCACAATGAGGAAATTTACAGCATTACAGCTGCATAGTGGATAGCATTAATATAAAGAGTGTCAATAACAATGTTTTATTGACTTGTAAGGTGTACAGAGGCTTTCTGGGTGATGTGCATTTTAAATAAACTGAAGCTGAAGTGTAATTCAAAATGATCATTCATCTATACGTTGTTTTGTTCTGTTTTTCCAGGTGTGTGGCAGTGTCCGCTCAAAGCCCTGCACCCCTCTCCAGTGTGAGGGTGGGGACTTGTGTCCACCAGAGGGAACACCCCCGTGTGAAAAGGGAGAAATATGTGTGGGTGCCCTGCCTCTCAGCAAGAGGGCAGACGCTGATGCTAAGGATGTTAAAGACCGACTGGACAAGCTCACCGGCAAAATCACAGAGGCTGCAGAGAAGGTACACACACACACACACACACACACACACACACACTGACTGTTACTTCTGCACATCACTGTACTTTAATGACTAAAAAATGAGCAAATTGAAGATTATTTTTTAGATTATTACAATTCTATATATTTATATTTAAGTTCATTTCAATTCCTCACAGCTCCAAAGAGCACAGGAGACAACCAATCAGGTGAGACAGTCTGCAGAGAAGCTGTCCAATAGGATGAAGCAGACCAGAGATGAGCTGGAAGGTGACTTAAAAGAGACACGTGACGTTGTGAAGGAGCTCAAAGACTTCCTGTCAGGTAAAGTTTGTTTTAGTGATGAGTGTAGATGGATTGACTGATGTTTGGAAGGAGAGTGGAGGCTTAGTTTCAGTAAAGAAGATGATTGTAAATGGATTCAGCAGTACTGTATGTGATGTTAAGGTCTTTTTACATTTCTGTGTGTCCAGACCCATCCTCCAACCTGGCCCAAATCCAGGAGGTGAGCGACTGGATCCTAAAAGCCAAACTGCCTCTCAGCCTGGCCACTCTGAGGAGGAAACTTGAGGAGCTCAAGAATCTGGCAGCCAATCTACCAGACAGCACGGCCGTGTTGAACGAGGCCGACCCACAGCTGGACGCAGCCAGGAAACTGCTAGAAGAAGCCCAGGATGCCAGGTAGACCCTCATAGTCCAACATCACACTGCTGCTCCTCATTCTGATGCAGTTTTTTCAAAGAATGTTCAGCGTTGCATATTCGCAGCATTTAAAGGAAACTTTATTAGTTTGATTTGGAATTTAAAAAGAGGATGTGGAATACAGTAGAAAAAATCCAGTTAGATATGGATAATATAAACATTATCATTGCTATTAAAATCAATCATTTTTTGCCTTTTTCTACTTTTTGTGAGGTTTGGTTCTGAATAACCCAAAAACCCAAAATGACCAATGACCATTTTACTTACAAAAATCTTAAATGAATCTTTATGCAACAAGGCTTCATACACTTACAAAGCATATTCTAAATTCGTATTTGACTGATTGAATACTGACTGAAAGAACTGACTTCAAAAGCATTGTGTGTGTGTGTGTGTGTGTGTGTGTGTGTGTGTGTGTGTGTGTGTGTGTTTGTGTGTGTGTGTGTGTGTGTGTGTGTGTGTGTGTGTGTGTGTGTGTGTGTGTGTGTGTGTGTGTGTGTGTGTGTGTATGTGTGTGTGTGTGTAGTTTTACATGTAATATTGTGTGTTTCAATTGTTATTTTTAAGATAAGAGAAGATAAGATTTATTAGTGCCACAATGAGGAAATTTTATCTTCAATGAATCTTGATGCAACAAGGCTTCATACACTTAATCACTCAACTTGACTTGATATTTTGACTGGTACTGTATGTATCAGTTATTTAAGAGTTAATATAAAGTTGTCCCTATAGTTTTTATTATTATTATTATTATCTAGAAGAACAGAAATTGGTTTTGAGGCAAATTAATAAAAAATTAATTGTGGTCTCTCTGAAGGTGTGTAGGACCTTCAGTTTTCCTCTCCTCCTGAGGATGAGTCTAAGAACTCTATTATATCTTTGTAGTGATGATGAATGGCACATTCATTTTCTGCTTACACATCCACAGAGACAAGGCACTGGGGGTAAAGGGTGATGTGGACGGGCTGCTGGCAGGTTTCGGCGCGGTGAAGGACATGGAGGAAAAACTGGATAACAACCTGAATGACCTGATGACCAACATAGATGACCTGAGTTACAACCTGATCAAGGTAGAAAGCAGTGATGTGCTAATGTGAAAAATGAATGAAGTGTCTAAGCATTGTGGCCTCAATGTACTATAAGCTATTCTTTCAGCGTTTTTGAGTTTTAAACTGATTTTCTTCATCCAGGCCAAAGAACAACTGACTCCAGCAGAGAGGGTTCTGGATGATGTGTCAACACTGATGAAGCCAGTCAAACCTCAGCTGGATGAGCTCAAAGACCTGCTGAAGAGAGGAGGCCAGCAGGCTCAGGATGCACAGGACAATGCAGACAAAGCTAAAGATGAAGCAGCCGATGCAAATGAGGTGAGAGACCTGCTCTACTGTGAAATATGAGTACTTTTGCAGTGGGTTAAATCAGATTCAGAATTTGGTGTAAGGAGTAAAATGATGTAGTGGAAATATAAAATGAGAGTGAATGTGGTCAGGATGTTTTCATAAATGTACTAATACAAATGTGTGTGTATGTGTGTGTTTGTAGGACCTGCTGTCATTGCAGGACCAGCTGAATAAACTGAAAGATGCAGCTGCTGCCAGCGGGTCTGGTGGAGAGTCGGGGCCGGTGGGGGATCGACTGGCGAAGCTGCAGCAGGACGCTGGAGCTCTGGCCAACACCACTGACGGCATGATGAAGGCTCTGGGAGGTAATTCGGCAAAAAACACATAGCATCATAACTGTAATAAATCATCAAGTTGTCAGTCTTCTTTGAAACTTGATAAATACATCTGAAAGATTGTGATCTTGAAAAAAAAAAGTTCCCTTTTTATTCACATTATCAGTATTTAAACTACATTTGCTGTGACTTGTATTATTCCTTTAAAGGCAGTTTGTTATCAGTTATCTTACATGATCTGCCAGAAATTAAACATCTGGTAGGAAGATACTAATTAGATTTTATAGTATTCAGATAGCAAAAGGTATTGTGTCTAAAAAATATTACTTATAAGCTTTAAAAAAAACTTTGAAAAACCTATGTGTAACATCCACTTGTACATAAACCGACACAGGTATTTAAAACCCTCAAATGCCCCAGTGGGAGCTCTGGCCCTAGAAATTGGTGTTAGTTAGACTGCAGCATTTTTGTCAGATCCCTGATCTCTCAATGTACTCTATCTTTTTCCAGGTAAAGCAGATACCCTGAGGGGTCTGCAGGATGAGATCCTTCGGAAGTCATCAAAGCTCGAAGGACTTGACGCCAAACTTCAAGAACTTTTAGCACAACTTCGAAAGAAAGCCAGAGACCTCAGCATCTGCGGCTGAGAAACCAAACAGCAGCTGTCACTACGTCACTTCAACAACATGCACCTTTTCAACTGTCAACATCAGTCTTCACTTGACTAAAGGAAGAACACCTATATCTGAACACTTTTATAACTCTTACTTTGCAACTCATCTACAGCAGTTGACAAAAAATTGTGGGAATTAAAGAAGTTTTAGTGTAAAGAGTTTAACACCGTCCCTCACTTCATTATAAATTAACTGCTATACATATACATTACACACCTATACTATATATTGAGCATTTAACGATGATGTTTCTCACTTCCATTCACTTATCAGAAATGCATTTTGTGTGAACATATTTTGTAAACACCAATATTATCACATAATATGGATATACAGTATAAGTCACTAACTTATAACTGGTACTGTATATCAGTATTTGGTCAAACATTGTGATATTTGATTTGATCAGAATCATTATCAGAAGTGAGCACATTATCTAGATTTTTATTTGTCAGTAGAACCACACTCCACTGTGAACACGCCACCACAATTATTATGTATTTCTGAACTGGCACAAGGTTGAATATTGTATTATTTATTTTCATTTTTTGCATCTGTTGTTTTGTGCAGAATCCACAATATTTAAATAAAAGTCTTTTTAATACTTTGATCTGTGTCAGAAAAGCTTCATTGGGTTGTCCAACAGGGTGCTACAGCTGTTCATTCAACACAAGAAGAAGAAGAGTAGTTACTACATATTTATTGAGAAAATAATACCAAAAATACATGTAAGTGAATTCCGTATTATCCATGACATCGGTACTTGTTACAGCATCTTTATACTGGCTTGTGGCACTTGATGAGTTCAGCTGATCAACAAGAGAACAGCTTATGTACAAATCACAGAAAACACAGTAAACATCCGGTTACTGTGCGTTAGTGACTCCATCTCAACATGAAGTTTAATCTCATAAATGAAACACCATTTTCCATCCATCATTTCTGTGCAATAAATATGGATAAATGGAAGAATATGAATATGTGTCCCAAAAACTGGCCTGGAAGGTTCAAAAAAGTCCAAACACTACAGGTAAAGGTACATTCTCACATTTGGTTATGGCGCCCAACAGAGAATATAAATGAAGTATCTTAATACAGACAAACAAAGGATACAAATGACATAACTGACATGTCAAAGCCATGTCTTATAAACCATCAGATTTCAGTCAGTATTCAGTCAGTCAAATACAAATTTAGAATATGCATAAATTAGCTTTCATATTGCATATGTCACCTAAATCTACTCAAAACAAATACATTTTTTTGTTTTATTTGGTATGATGTTAACATTAATATACAATAGATAATAATAGCTTTGAGGAAGTAAATGTCATCAGCGTAAATGCATTTTGTATGAAATCCTGCTCATGTCTGTCTAAATGTGGTGTTCACTGGAATATCAACAGCCACTCCAGTCCACGTTCAAGTGTTTTTTATAGTGTTCATACTGTATGTGTGTCTATGGAACGTGCTTGCAGCAGCAGAAAAACCACAACAGACATGAAAAAATGAAGCAGCAGGCATGTCGACACCTTCATACCAAGGAGGATGTCACCAAGCGCAATGGACTCAAAAGGAAAAACTGAAAAAAATAAAGAGAAAGAAGTTAGTTTTTTATCAGTTACAGGCTGGTTTAAAACAGTTATTTATATAGTCGATGTAAATTCCAACTGAGATACTCCTCTTCTTACCTGCATGAGATTCATCTCAGGTTAGCCAGTCAATCACATGACAGAGCAGACTCCAGACTGAAGTGATTGGTCCTTCCTCTTTGCCACAGCGTTGCTAAATTACATACATATAAGGGTCAGTGACAAATGCAGGTTGGCAAGATGAGCAATTCAAAAATATGTTAAAACTAGGTTTAATAGCAGCATCAGGTTTGTTTAAATGTACATTTTGTATTTTTGTTGGTTTTATATCATTTGAAATGACATTTGCACCATTTTTTTTTAACTAAAAGTAAGACTGAATGCTCCTGAAAATGTCAAATGGTGTAACCACAAAAATATTTTATCCACCTACAGTGTATTTAAGTGTACTTATACAAATAATTACTTCATTTAAAACATCAAGTGAAAAGAAACATTTTTGACATATTATGTAAAATGTGTTACAAAACCGTGTTGTGTTGCTTAAAGTGGATTATGTTAGTTCACATTTATTTTCCTGTATAAAATCAGATTATTATGAAAAAATAGAGCTTATTCCAGTTGACACTGGGTTGCATCACGTCATTGACCCACATGTGTCACCATGGCTCTTTCCAATTAACAAAAAAGTAGATGATCTCACAAATTCAACAGATAAACTGTTGGCACTACTTTTTGCTGATGATGTTGATCTCATAATTCTAACATGATGCTCAGGACTTTAATGACCAAAATAGCAAATTGCAGCAGCTCTCACCTCTTGGATGGCCTCAAATGAGCATCGTTCTCTGAATGGAAGGACTGGACTGGCTCTTTGATGGTGAGGCTGGGGGCAGGCTCGCTGTGACCCTCTCTGAGTGATGTACAGAGACTCCTGCTGGGCTCAGAGTGACTGCAGGAGTGATGACTGACGACGTGGACGAGATTTCCATTTGGATCAAGGGCGTGAGCCTCATCATGGCAGCCCCCCAGCACCTCCAGGTTACTGTGGGAGGGGGCCTGTACCATGATGTCGGGCAAGGAGAGGGGTGAGGGGGGCGGCTCACTGTGGGACAGCTGCAGTTTCTTCATGTGGTTGATGGCGGAGGCTGCGTTGAAGGCTTGCTGTTGGTAATGCACACAAGAAGAAAGAGTGTTAATAATAACAATCCTCTGTACTACTTTGGCAATATAGATTTCCTATCTGTCATGCTAATAAAGTTTATCTGTATTTGAATTTGAGAGTTATACAGAGTCCTGCCTGCCTCTGACATGACACGCGTCATCACTTAATGAGGAGTCTTTACAATATAGGAATAATGGTGCACATTTTCATACAGTCTCTCCTGGAAGGCATTCATAATGTTGCACAAAGAGTTGAAAGCTTGGCTCCTTTCTCACCCCTGCACTTGACTTGACTTGAACTTGTGTAAACTGGTACATTTTGGAATTATAGTGCAGCAGTTTGCTTTAGTTACAATTGATGATGAATGGATGGTGGCATGTTTTCAGTTTAAAAAACCTGCTGCAGCACAAT
This sequence comes from Scomber scombrus, assembly GCF_963691925.1. Taxonomy (NCBI): domain Eukaryota; kingdom Metazoa; phylum Chordata; class Actinopteri; order Scombriformes; family Scombridae; genus Scomber; species Scomber scombrus. The sequence continues at coordinate 2,185,037 of NC_084972.1, forward strand.
TCACTTCTGCACTGTTTGCCAATGATGAATGATATAATAAAATGTGGCCACACACACTTCTGGTTTCTGGTTGTAGCTTAATTAGTGTCAGCATTTGCCCTTTCATAACAAAAGCAAATGGAGTTGTAATATAAAATAGTCATGAGGCATCATCATGTCACTAACCTTCCATTTGGATTTGGCAAAGTTTCTCTCCATCTGTTCACAGATAGACTGATAAATGTCCAGGTCTTTAGCTGTGTCTCCAGCAATCCTGCAATAAAGTCAGGGACATTTGTTAGTTTAGAAAAGACACATAGCGTGTGTATGTGTATGTGCGTGCATGTGTATTAGATATCCCCTATGCTGTGAGACATGCTGTAAATCTAATTACAATGTCACATTGTGGGGACTTGCCTCCCTTTTGAAGACAAAAAGCAAAACCTCATAATGCAAATTATTCAAATTTAAGGTGAAGACTTAGGTAAGGTTAGGGTTAGGTTGAGATACAGTACCAGTCAAAAGTTTGGACACTCTTTCTCATTCAAGTCAATGAGAAGATGTGACTTTTAACTGGTACTGTTAAGTCTTCAGGAAATGAATTTAAGTCAATATAAAATCCCCTGAAGTGACTGAAATACATGTGTGTGTGTGTGTGTGTGTGTGTGTGTGTGTATGTGTGTGTGTGTGTGTGTGTGTGTGTGTGTGTGTGTGTGTGTGTGTGTGTGTGTGTGTGTGTGTGTACATGGGTACCAAGAAAAAACTAACCAGGGGTGTCTGAGAGCCTGTTCAGTGGTGAATCGTTTTGTGGGATTTTTCTCCATCATATTCCTGATAAACTCTTTGGCTGTTGAAACACAGGAGAGAAGGAGAGAGAGAGATAGGTTAGCTTCTGATTAGCTAACCTAATTAGCTATTCCTAATGTGACAGTTTCACATGTCACATTAGGAATGGTTCCAACCAATTTTTCAAAGAAAATTGGCCATAGAAATGAATAAATATAATATAATTTTCTAAATCAACAAAAGACACTAACTAAATCCACATTGGGATCCAGACATGAGTGCAAAGTAAATGCCCTGCAGAATACAGTCCTTTAAAAGAGAATCACATGTTGTGTATTGGATTACTGTTAATGTAAAGGTGACTTTACTGTGCTGTGTCAGCATTCTAAACGCAGTCTAATAAAAGGCTACAGATCTTTTTGTGGAGCAGATAATCAGAGCATTCAAGGACAAACTATTTTTATTTATACCAGAGCAAGGAAACTATAGCAGGCCAAAGTTTAAAAAAGAGCTTATTCAATAGAATCTATATAGAACATTATAAAAAACAATTTGTAATCTTAAACATCCTCCACCTGCATGTGGATGACATGTCAATAATCCTGTTTTCTGACATTTTTAATTTGATTTGAAATCTAGCACAATTCAAGTTATCTACTTCAGGAGTGCTCAGATTGATCATTGCATTAAAATAAGTTCCTGAAAGAGCAGCAACTGCTCTTTGATTCTTTAGATTGTGTAGCTTCTTCCTACCTAACTTGGCATTTACTTTAACTTAAAAGTTAAATTTGTTTGCAATGTCCTGAAGTTTCTGACTTTCATTTTATTCTGTCTGTTGGAGTGGAGGTTTGTAACAGTGTGAGTCAGCACTATGATGATGCTGAAGCTACAGAGAAAAAAAAAAAGAAAAAGTTGAAAATGTCGGGCAACCTCGTGTTTTTTATTCTTATCATCGCTCATTAGTATTCCAAATTTTCTTAGTCAGCAAAATGTTTTTCAAAACATTGCGCTTCTGCAAATAAAACCGCTGATTTAGTGTTCAACGCTAGATTTTATTTAAGGTTTTCTAGGTTAGGAGGACAATTAACAACTTAATGCCATCTAATTGAATCCCTCACTTCTGGCAGCCGAGAACTGTCCTTGCCCATTTAGTATTTGCAGTACCTAATGTGACCTAATCCAAACAGGTCATACTGTAGCTTTGCTTCCTCTGGTCTATATTGGGTTAAGCTCTGAGGTTATATGAACAAATCCTGATCTGTGCTTAGTTAACACTGAGGTCAACTATAGTAATGGAAGTATTTTTGTCACATTTCTCGAAGTAATCAGGTATGGATTTAAGTCTTTTGGAGTAAGTCACCAGCCATGACCTCATCACATGTCTTTTAAACTATCAGTATGTTTTAGAATTGATTTTAAACCTTAATAATTACTTTTAGATCTTTTTAGTATTTATTTCCTGTATTTTACATTACTAGGATTGTTTTTATTGGATTTGTTATAAAATCTAATCTAAAGCAAGGAATCTCTGTCTGTATGTATGTCCTATTGCAATCTACTTCATATTTGGGGAGTGCATTGCCAGGGACCCAAGGAAGTGCAGTGTCGTATTTGGAGCAATTTGGACAAACAACATCACCAATATGAATAAACTTCAGCAATGGAAATAACAGAAATACAACATTATTTTCTGATAGTTCCACAGCAATTACATTCTAAAGCACATATAAATATCCATCAAAAACTCCACCCTTATTCCATTACATCCAACTCATGCAGGAGTAAACACAAACAACATGTGTGAATGCTGTGTTCCAGGCACAGCAGCTGAGGAGTGTGTGTGCAAGAGAGAGAGAGAGAGAGAGAGAGAGAGAGAGAGAGAGAGAGAGAGAGAGAGAGAGAGAGAGAGAGAGAGAGAGAGAGAGAGAGAGAGAGAGAGTAAAGCAGTGAGGACAGGTAGTGATGTAAAACTTTCTCTGAAACAGATAGCCTGTGAATGAGATAAATGAAACCAGTCTGCAGTGTTTTCACGTCACTTTTTAGTATCAGCTCAGCTCGAGAAAATTTAATTCACATGGCGTGCTCTAAATAATGTAAAATACACAGCCAAAATATTACTTTTAATTAAGAATGGAAAGACTCTTAGTTAGCTCAAAACTAAGATGTCTCATTTAAGCAAAAAATATTTTGAGCAAATATTCCCACTCAAGTGATCCAAACTGAAGCCACACCAAATAAACCATCTGAGAGCCCATCCACTTTATTTTAGGGTGCACATTTTATCAAACACTCTCTGTTATGTATTTTATTTTTAAATGTAGCCCTCATAATATTTGAAATTAGAAAAGATTACAGTACTTCACATCTGTGTATAATAGAATGTTAGTTTCTGTTGGTGTATAAACTCATTCACACCTCACATCAACCGGATTCATTTTTCTATGCAGTGAAGCAGCAATACCACAGGCCACAAGATCAGCCCATTCCTTACATACACATTTTAAAGGGGTAGTGCACTACTGTCATTGTCTTTATTAGCTTTGTTATTATTATCATCATTATTATTATTACTACTATTATTACTTTTATTTTTACCTGACTCAGAGATGTCGTCCCAGAATGGTGAATGAAAGGCGTACTCTGCCCTCATGATCTTTGAGAACAGACGAGTCTCATTATCCTCAAAGAAAGGAGGGTAGCCGCTCAACCTGCAACACAGAGAGCCTTTTGTTTGTAAAAGCCTTTCAGCATCTATATTTTGGATCAATTTTAGAGGATTTAGCAGCTATGGTGCAGTGTTTTGTTGTTGGTTGCAGCAGCAGCATGATAAACTGTTATAAATATGCTCTAACTCTAGTTTCACAGATCTGGTGGATTTTTCACTGTAGAAACAGTCCCTGAGACTGATAGAGGCTCATTTTACTGTAATAGTAGCATTTCACATTCCAAACTGATGGAAGAATTCTGATCTCCTGTAACATAGCTGGAGTGATTACTGTATAACCTCTGACCTTAACATACTGCAGTGTCATACAGTACATCATAAAGGTGAATTTCTGACATTTAGGTTATTGTTGAAAGCAAACTTTCAAATATAAGTTTACAGTGGGTAAAAAAGGTGCCGTGTCATTGAGTGACATTAGAGAACAGAAATGTACTTACAGGATATAAGTGATGACTCCGATGGACCAGCAGTCCACTGATTTGCTGTAGGGTTTCTGGGCCAAAACCTCTGGGGCTGCAGAATATAAAACACTGATTATCATGCAGGTAACAGAGCCAGAAGGAGCACTGCTTAAAATAGATTACTTTTACTGTTGCATAACATTTTTCTTTTTTATATGAACCACTGGTGACAAAGGATCATCAAGATGTCATATAAAAGGTCAATAGGTAGACTTCTGATTATGACTTTCAGCAGTCAATAATGTAACAGTATAATTACACTGTGAAAATGTAACAGTAGTGCTGTTTTTATTTTTAATTTAGAGTTTAGAATATTTAATAGATGTCGTTAAGGCGCCACGACTCCCATTTAGTTTATTAACATGTAAATGTGATGCATTTGTTATAATTATGATACTTTTTAAGCAATTAATGTCTGCATTAACTGAACTGATACATTTGCTCATTCAGTATAAATCATCTTCATGTTGTAAGTGCTTGACCTTTTTATGTTTGGACTTTTATGAAAACTACTCCTGAAGAACACTTCTGCCCTCTAGTGTCTTCCAGTAAAGTGTGCTACACTAAATACATCATTTACTCTTCACTTTTGAGTGTCAATCAGTTCTGTTGTTAATGTATGTTGTTACAACAGTTAGAGAAAGTGAAGGGCAATTGCAGGATATCAAAAAAGGCAATGAATTGCAAATAGAAATGAACATGTAATCATCTTAAAGTGTGAGGTGTATTTCTCCCAATAACTCACCAACATATCCTGGTGTACCACAGGCTGTATGCATCACACCATGCTCCATCGTCTTAGACAGACCAAAGTCACTGACCATGATCTTAGCGTTCTCATCTGTGTTATAGTACAGCAGGTTTTCAGGCTGCTCCAACAAAGAGAGAGAGAGAGAGAGAGAGAGAGAGAGAGAGAGAGAGAGAGAGAGAGAGAGAGAGAGAGAGAGAGAGAGAGAGAGAGAGAGAGAGAGAGAGAGAGAGAGAGAGAGAGAGGGGGATGGAGCACGAGAGATGATCAGAGAGCAGCGGGCTAAAGGTTTACAGCAGGATTATAACATTCTCATGAGTTATGTCATCTTGATATTGAGTCTAACATTACTGTGTGTGTGTGTGTGTGTGTGTGTGTGTGTGTGTGTGTGTGTGTGTGTGTGTGTGTGTGTGTGTGTGTGTGTGTGTGTGTGTGTGTGTGTGTGTGTGTGTGTGTGTGTGTGTGTGTGTGTGTGTTACCTTCAGGTCTCTGTGTACGATGCTGTTTTCATGCAAGTAGCTGACAGCCTGCAGCACCTGTTTGATCACTTTGCTGGCGTCCTTCTCCGTGTAGACACCCTTGTCTAAAATGCGATCAAAAAGCTCCCCACCTGATACCCTGTACACACAAACACAAGCAAGCACACACACACACACACACACACACACATACACACACACACACACATACATAAAGAAAATCATCAGGGTTTCTATATTTTTAAGGATCCTGTAGCATCTTCAATCCCTTTGACAAAAATGCTGTTTACTAAAAGGTTTTGTTGGGGGTTTGTAAACCCTCAGAACATTCTTTCACATTTTAGTGGAGGTCACGCAGTTTCCAAATATACCGAAATATGTCAGCTTGAATTTTGACATTCAGAATCATTATTTGGATGTAGTGGTGCAGCCATACAAAAAAAAAAGTTTCTCCAGCCTTAAAGCTATAGGGTGAATAAAAACACTGTATATGTTGAGGGGTTTGTGGCTTTATGCAACAAGTAGATTGACGAGATAAGTATAGAGTATGTGATGCTGTCAGTGTTGACTATGTGGTGCGAATGTTACTAACTTTATTCTGACTTGAAGGTACATTGTAGAGAAAAAAAATGGCTTTTCAAGTTGTTAGTATAAAAAAGAACATACATTGTAAATTGTCATTTTTTATTTTAATTTAATATGACTGAAATTCTCATTTTCACATTTCATCTGACTCAATATATCTATTATTAGTACTTTTTTTTTAACCAAAATCAGTTGTGAAAATAGGATAATAATGAGTCTACTTACAGTTGCATGACCAGATAATAGTGTGTTCGACTCTCATAGAAATCCTCCAGTCCCACCACGTTCTCATGTTTTATCCTGAAAGAGCCAGAGAGAGAGAAGTTACTGCAAAGGGCAATTAGAGAGTTAAGAATTGGTTTTAAGTTCAGCTTAGGGTAAGGGTTGGGTTTAGGCATTTAATAGTGATGGTTAAGGTTAGGGTAAGGAGTTAGGGAATGCATTATGTCAATGAGTGAGTGTGTTTTACCTCCTCAGCACATTGATTTCATTTTCCAGATTGCTATGAGCCAGGTGTTTTTTCTTCAGACATTTCAGAGCGTACAGTTTCCCTGTCGTCTTCTCTCTCACCATAAAAACCTCAGAAAAGGAGCCCCTACAAAAAAGAACAAACACAGAGGCATAAAGGGAAGAGAGGTTAATAAAGAGACAAATATCATCCATGTTTGGTGATGCATCCATCCAACTATTATTATTATCATTGTATTTCTCTGTTATAATGTATACAGTACCAGTCAAAAGTTTGGACACACTCTCTCATTCAATGGGAAGATGTGTCCAAACTTTTGACTGGTACTGTATACATTAATATAAATTAAATATGTTTTTAGAGCGCTTTTCTGTGCTGATTTTGTATTCCTTTACATCTATATTCCTGTTGATTTCAGTGCTTATAGCAGATGAAAATGAAAAAAGGAGCTTTAATAACTTTAATAACTAAGGAATCTTTTCCCCAGGAAACACAAGTGTCTTTAAATATTTCATGACCATTAATGCCTAGAGCAGGTAAAATCTCCTCCATCCAGTCCAAGTAAAGTCCAGGAAAAGTGTGATTGACTAATTTTTAGTAACTGAATGTCATACAGGCCTATTGAATAAAAGATATTACAGAGAGAGTGGGATGCAGTTTCAGTCTAGTGGAAGCTATCAGCACAAAAGTCACGTTCTTGTTTAAATTGATTCATCAACTTCACAGAAGTGTTTTTAAAGTAACGCATGTAAAGGTTTACAGGGATCTATTGGCAGAAATTGAATATAGTATTCATACGTATGCTTTAATTAGTGTATAGTGCGGAGTGGAGTGGGTCCTCTTCCATGGAGGCTGTTATATTGCACTGACATGTTTCTACATTAGCCTAGAATGGATAAACCCAACACTGGTGCTAGAGTTTGTTTTTTGTGAGTTTTGCAGCTATTGTAAGTAAGAGGAGGGGTAGGGTGAGTATTCAGTTGGCTGCAAATTGTAACCTGACCGCTAGATGCTACTAAATCTTACATACTAGTCCTTTAATAGATCCAGACAGTGTTGGTTCACTCATGGATATCCTGTCTACTGGTTATATGGAGGCATTGCTGTGCTTTTGTTTCTGACACTCATTATATTTTGCCTCCTTCTTTAGCACTAAGTGCTGATTGCTGTGGTGCTTTTGTTAATGTAAGTACTGATTCTGACTCTTGTCTCAATATTTAGTGTTAAACATTCATGAATGTGCTGTTTGTTATTATGTCTGCATATGTGGTGCTACAGTAATTGTTCATTGCTATGTTGTTTCTGCACTGCATATCCCAAATAGATATGAGGGATGATGATGATGGAGCCTTCAGGTCATGATGTGGGTGTGCAGAGCGCAAGAACGAATGATGAAATGAAAGAGCGTTATCTAAAAGTAAATGGGGTGAATATTTGCATGCATCACTTTGATGTCTGTCAAACAACTGCATGATTAATAAAACTGAATTGGACAGAAGACACAAAATGCTAACAACACATAAGTCAATGTAATACATCATCGTGAACCAGGCCACCGTTGAATGAAATCAGCACCTGTAAGCCAGGCAGACAAAGACAATTTGTTGGCTCGGCATCAGAATGGCATCTCCACACTCAGGTGGCATGCAAGGTATAATCCTATATTTATGGAGTCTGAGCATCTGTACCAATGATACTGCAGCTCTGACCTCAAAAAGCCTCAAACCCAAGCACCACATCAATAAACCATGTTATTAATGCATAATACAATCAAAACTTGCAATTAATGTTATATTTTGAGGTTGAGGTTAAATCCTATCACTTTAACTAGTTTGGGTTTTAGTTGAGTGAATAGTACTGTCCTGTAAACATGCTGATTCAAATATGTTTTCTACCTTGAGATATACATTTATAGAAGAAAAAAAACTCTTTGCATTAAAACCGTATTCATGACTTTAATTGAGAACTGAATGCACTTTTGAAAAGTCACATACGCCAAACGTGTTTGCAAAATAACACGTTTCTATCACCTGTTTGCACAAACAAAACACATGAACCTGCTTATACCACCTTCCTTCATGTACAGTCAGTACACCCACACACCAATATAGCCATCCAGACTCTTAATCCTATAATGAAGTGGTGCTAGGATGTTCTAGCACTGCTCTATTCTGACGTCAGTGCTCAGATACCTCAGACTCACACACACACACACACACAGGGAGGGAAGCCTGACTCATTCACAGCCAGTCAAGGAGGGAGCGCTTTAAGCAGCTTTGAGACTGAAAGACGGCTCTGAGGCAGCAACACCTTCAGTCCATCCTTTAGTTCATTTAGCATCTGTTACAGGTCATTCTGTTGGCTGATGTTGAGAAGCTAATCTGGTGTCATCAATTTCCTGGAAATGAAAACTTATAATGCAAATAGAAAGGTGTGACCACATACCTTAACCTAATTTATTTCACTTATTAAACCTTAAAGAACCACATCTGTGTATTCACATATAAGCCTGAGTGTGGCAATTTTCATTTTATACTGTATCTAATGTATTTAAAGTTAAATTAAATTGTAGAAAATTCCATTTTAATTGTCAGATTGTGTTTAAATGTAAAAGAGTGAAGTGCCCTTTTACATAGACAAAAACAGAAACTTTTTGAAAAGTATTATTTTTTGCAGTTAGTACTGAAACTCATCTATCTAGGCCCAGGTCAAAACATCTGTTCCTATAACAAAATCAGGGAGTGTATAATAGCATTTAAGTAAACTCTGGATTATTTTCTCTACACAAAACTAAATAAAATTGCACCTGAGCATGTGCTTCTTCAGATGGTGAAGTCATAATCAGGACCATTACATGATTAATTGTGCAGCTTTGCTGTCTGCTAACAGATCAAAATGTAAAGTCGTCCGCTGGCAGGTTAAGCTGTGAGATTACACAGACAGTGGAAGAGGTTCCATTGATAAAAGAGAGAGAGGTGATGAAAGGATTATCCTCAGACTGTGAGGAGATCTGAGTCTGTTCACTGGGAAGACAGAGAGCAGTCCTCCTGTCCATATACTCAGCCCTGTAATAGACTCTGAACTTGTACAACATTACAAAGATATGTGTCCATCCTTGATGATGGTTCATAAAATCTTATTCATGCTCATTATCAAAATCTAGAGTCAGGGGAAATTTCAACCTTTACAAGGAGATGAATCAAAAGTGGTAATCAGAAAGGATGCTCTTGTGAAGGTGACTGGGTCTGCTGCTGTCAGATACAGTGTGGGCCTGTTTTTTAAAGACCACACCCACCACTGCCTATGCTGCTTGTTGTGCTGCAGGAGGACATCTGCAGGATTTTGTGACAGTCCCTCATTCCAATAAACCACTGAACCAAGCCTATCTGCAGTCTGAATCCTCTGTCAGTTACCTTTACCAAGTGACTCCAGTGAGATTCCATTAAATGGAGCAAAGCAGTAAACTGAAGCTGTGCTACTACATACACACAGGACCTGCCTCACTCTCCACATCATCTACCAAACACATCTTCCATATTTGGCAGTCTATTCAAACTGCAAAATGTCCCATCTGTCCCTCTTATATGCCAACGCCACTGCTGCACTGCACCATAGTATTGCTGCCTGCTCACTCTCCAGTATCTCTGTGCAAATGTAATCTGCAAGCAGTGGTGAGATCAGAGCCTAGACACCAAACTGTAATTATGTTATGCTTGCTGTAAATAAACATTTCTAACATGAGTTTCTAGTGTGATCATTGTGCTTTACCTTCTTAAGGCATATCAAATCACACCTGGACAAATGGCATTCACTAAAAATCAATTCAACAGCCAGGGAACACTTTTGTCCTGAATGGCCATTATTATTAGTGAATTAATACTCTTCAAATAACTTCCTTTTTTTCCAATTACAAACTTTCCTTTCATTCTCTTAGTAAATAACTAAAAAACTTAAAAGCCTTCTTCAAGCACATCATCTGCCTTTATATTAAACAGCAGTACTTACGATCCCATTTTCCCCTTGAATTCGAACACATCCTTAATGTTACTGATGCTTTTCTTCCAGCTGCAGATGATCTCTTTACGCCCCATCTTGGCTCTGACGTTACCGTAGACTCCTGAAACGCAGATGAAATGAATGGTTTATCATCATATCATCATATATTTCTTATGGGTTAAAAACCCCACTGGGGTGCCATCATATATCAATTTGGAAAAGTTACCAGCATCTGGAATAAATTCAGTTTGATCAGTATTACATAAATATATGCTTCTTTTCAACAAAATTCTCATACTGAGTATTATGTACCAGCTTATTTATGTGTTTTAAGAATGATTTTATGGAGTTTATGGATTTTATGGATCTTATTTCTGTCTAATGTATGTTTGTTATTGGTGAGCCAAAGACAATTGTCCACCATGGTGGACAATAAAGTTCTATTCTATTCTATTCTATTCTATTCTATTCTAACATGTATCTGTCCCTAATATACAAAAGTACAAAATTAAAGTTTGACCCTGTGTAAATTAAATAGTGGGCAGAGTAAGAGATATCTGATGTACTGTATCTTAGCAGAAAGAATCTAGATTGAATCATGGCTGATTAAATCATAACAACAGCAGTTTTTCTTTTATAGTGATTTAGTTGTAGCAGCCTTCCACTTCAGGAAAACTATTATATATTAACTACATAGTTATTTACAGGATAGATAACCTCAGTGTACATCTTCAGATGCAACATCTGTTGAATCACCAGTTTAAATCCGGCTCTGTGATGTTCTCAGATTGGCTCCATGTGCCTGTGATTATAAGCCTGTGCTGGATACTCAGACGTCAATTAACTCACCTGCAGGTCCAGTTTTATCTTTTTTTAGTAGTTAAACAGCAAATATATCTGTTACCTGTTTAATAATCTACTATACAGCAGTATATACCAAATGGAGTTTGATTTTAAAGTGTTCAGTTAAATGCCCTGCACTCTGCACTGCACTCATTACTTGAATATTTGTTCAATCCTGGCTGCAGCATTGACTGAAATGGCCACAAAGTCAGTATAGTGGGACAAAAGTTCTACCCTGACCCTAACCCCTGACAGTTCCATGACACTTTAAGATGTCACCCCACCATCTCCTTGTATTTTGGTTACATAAATAGTTGCATGTGCATGACTGAGGTCAGTCCTAGCCAGGTAAAGCCTATTTGTGCCTATCAGTTACACAAGATTCAAAAAAGCAGTGGATTAGAGAGGTAAGTAGCAGTGGTTAGTTAATCTTCCCATGTATCCCTGCTCCCCTCCCTACTTCTCATCTCCTGTACTCCTTTCTTGTGTCTGCTGTAGGAACAGATTAGCAGCTGATTCCCTGACAGGATAAGAACTGGGTTGTTTCATAACCCTGGCCTTGATAGAATATAATAGGAAGAAATATAATGATGGAATACATTAAAGTTACTATCTTAGAAAACTATTGTCACATTTTTGAGTTTACATTGTGACAAATGCAAAATGCAAGCACAAATAAGTAAGCTGTTTTGCAACAACATACAGAGACATATAGGTTCCTTCATATGTTATAAACGAGTCCATTTTAACTCTATCTTATCTTCTATTTACTTTACTGAATCCCTTTAATTTATTTGTTTGTTCGTTTCTGTATCCCTAAACTGTTTAAGATGTTTTTGTAAGTCCAAAAACCAAATCAGCACTACACCGTGGTAAACAGAGTTTCTAAAACAGACAGCATGTTAACAACATACAATGCTGTTCATCTAAGACAAAGTAAAAAGTGTCTCCCAGAAGATTCATGTCAGTTAATGATATATATGTGAAGGATGTAACGTTACTTTGTTCTTCAATTCAAATTACAATTCCCATAGATTATTAAACCAAGTTTGGTTTGAAGAGAGAATACTTTTCAGTTTAATAGTTTCACCGTGAAGTACGAACCAATTTGTGTCCCAATTAAGCTCATTCGGTATCTATTAAGGTTCAATTTTAAACTTATATTATACAACTAAGGATATGAGCAAGAGGCGTAAGTTTACTCTTTCTACAACATGATTTTATCCGTACAGTATGAAGATAAAGAAAGAGAGATGTTCTTACCTGAGAAGCGGAGCAGAGATGCTGGGTTGAGGTGTAAGGGTGCACCTGTCTGTTTGAAGCAGGCTGTCTCTCCTTAACAGCAGTAGGAGGAGCCTCATCCATTCATCTCCTCTGGCTCCAACCCAGGCTCAGTGCACTACATCATGCTACATTCAAAGACTGTGGGAAACTGCTGAATTCACAGCTTTATAAATAAGCCTAACACTCTTTCTCCAATACGTTTTTAAACATGTTCCTTAGATTCATGGCCATACTAACCATGAACGCATCTGATAGGTTATATCTATTCACTATGCTTTTCATCTGGTTTAGGCTGTTTTTCTTTATGCATGGGCAACATGTGACCCCGGCTTCATTTTTATGATATACATTTGGCATATTAAAGAGAGTGGACAGCTACAAACAACGCTGGAGGTCCATTTATTGTGTTTACTGTTGATACTTGTATATGAGTTTTTGTTTGTTTGTTTGTTTTTTCTATTACTATGTATGGATATGTATGTGTTGGGGACTGTGGTATTTGTACAATCTTGTTACTTTGTTTGTAAACACAGTTTTTAAAAAACGTTTGACATTTTGTCAATTTAAGACAGTTTGGAGGAAATCGTGCACTCTGGTTAAATGAAACAACAACTCTGAAAAACTTGACTTTTGGTAGGGCTACAAGTAGACTGATGGTCATTTTCATTACTGACTCCTAATCGATTAATCATTAACTGTTTAGTCTACAGCAAAACGTCCAAAATCCTAACAAATACCTATTATAAGCTCCCAGCAGAGGTGAAGGAAGACACCATGAAATGAAGAAATACGAACCAGGGGGACAAAAGTAAGAAAATAAAGAAAGATTATATTAATTGTATTTTCTGAGGTAATAATGTTGAGCGAAAAAAATATTACAATAAGAATGGAGCAGAGTAAAAAGTAAAATGGGTGTTCCTTTGGAGTGTAGTGGAAGAAATGTAAGTTCCCGAGTAAAATGAACAAGTGGAATATAAATGACTGGTTGTGATCTTCAGCAAAACAAAGACAATCCTTAAATGTTGTGTTTCTCTATCTGCTCTGGCAATAATTACTCACAGGTATAATCAGTATAAATATAATGTAGGTATTAGCAATTTATGAGACATGGACTCTAAATAAAGGAGTGTATATGGTGATTAACATCTCCTTTATTCTTTTCCTTGAAAAAGCACATTCATTTATTTGCTAGATACTTTTATCCAAATAAGTAGTTTCAGTACATATGCAAGGTGATGTGTATGCCCACACATTTATTTCCTGATCTTTTTTTCTGTAGTCAACATATTTTAAATGTACACTGCACATGGACGTGCATGCTGAAGACTAGTGGACAGCCGGAGTGATTGAAACAGTACATTGATGATGATGCAGATTATCCCATACACTTAGTCAGCAGACCGGACATAATCTTCACATCACCTAACCGAATGCCATTCACTCACAACGTACAACTTCTTTGTAGCAGTTATGTAATGACAAACCATCTGTATGAGTATGTATATTGGTTTCTGCAGAGTTCTAACAAGTGCTCAGTTGTTTGCCATCCTTCCAAACATGCTGTCAAGTGTGCAATTTACTCACAGCCTCAAAAATGGACAGTTCCACTTCCATGTCAACATTTTATCATATCACTAAAGCCATGAAAAGGACATATTGATGTGAATTTCAACTGTTTCAAAATGTCCAATAGACTATTCTTCACTTCAGCAACCTGTACAGCCTGTAGATATGCTTGAGTACAGTATAAGCTGATTATGTATTGGCTATCATCAGCTAATGCAAATAGATGCACAGTGGGCCATATACAGTAACTGCATCATTAGCTGTCATAATAGACAGCTTTTCAAAGCAGAGCATGAACAAATCGTATGAATACAAGCAGCAGAGAAAAGAGTTAGATCATAGACAATATGGAGATACAATGCATGAACAGGTTGTGTGTTAACAGGGTAGACTGCAGAACAGACTGAAACAGATACTGGAATACATATCAAATAGTAAAGGATTTCAAATAAATACTTGAAATAAAATTATTTCTAAACACTAGACTTTACATGTATAATGTGCTCATATGGCAGCCTTGTTTCAGGCCAGCTATGGTTCCGTCATGAATGATCAGCATTTAACAACATGATAAGCGACTCGAAAAAATAATATTATTGGACTTTCATCAGTTATTATTAATGACCCATACACCAATATATAGATTTAGGTTTCCTCTAATATTGTAAACAGCTCACTAACAATACAAACTGCACATATACTTCAGGGTCATAGAAAATCATGGATGAAGAGTAGGCATAGCCTGAAGTAAAACATGTTGCATCACAGCGGGCTGTACATATCTATAAACTATGGATAAAAAGAAAAAGTTTAATTGTAATGCATAACATTTTATTTATATAAAAATAACTCAGGAGTGGACTTCTATCTCTATGAATTTTCTTTTATTAATTCATCTAAAAGGAGTATATATTTTTCATTCCAGAAATTCAGGTTTGGTCTTCCACAGTAAAGATGCTTAGGCTACTACATCACAAGACATAGGCCAATAGAACTAAAACACGCATTTTTATTGTGGAAGGAAATTTAAATAAATACATATAAATTCATAAATTGAGTGCACAATAAAATGTATAGCAGCGAATCTTGAGTGAAAGGAAACAAAAATGAAGAATATTCAGGGTTTGTGGTTTGTATCTTCAAGTCAAACAGGAAGACGGCGTTCGCTCCCTCCTCACGTCACAACAAAGAGACGTCGTCTACGTCATTTATTGACGTCGTGTTGATTTTGAGCAAAGAAATAATTTATTTATAAACTGACGCAAGGGCGCTAAATCTAAAATAAACCGTGAATAAAATGTGAAAATACATAAAAATATTTTGGTGAAGCAGCTGCACGCATGAAAGGTTCGATAAAATTTGACCTTAACACAATAAACTCGTTACGTTAGCGTCAAGTAGCGTTAAATAGAAACTTGAGGGAAAATGACTTGCTAACACTGCCGGTCGGGCTAGCTACATCTTAGCTAGCTAGCATTAGCACTGGGTTAGTCCGCACTTCTGACGTGACCCTGCAAATAGTGATAGTCGTGGTTTCTTGTATTTTTAGTTGCTCTGTGTATTGTTGCGCTCTAGTGTAATATGCTCACTTTTTTGGCTCGTTGGAATAATGAGGGAACAGCGAAGCTAACATTAGCTGGCTAGGTAAAGTAGCATTACATAGCTAACGGTAGGTTGCTTCGTACGAGGTCTCTTCAACTCGATACAACCTATTTAGCTCCTGTTAGCCAGCTATGTTAGCATTCTTTGAACTAGTTTGGCAAACCTTAGGCCATTGCATTATTACTTCCTTGTGTCCGTTCACGCATATGTCTGACTTTGTGGTGAATGTTACATCGTAGGATTATGGCGCCCCGCTTACAGTTGGAGAAAGCGGCTTGGCGTTGGGTGGAAAGTGTGAAACCAGAGGAAATCAGCCAGGAGCACATCGAACTAGCATACCGCGTCCATCTCCCGGCCTGCAAGAGAGGAACCTGCAGGTACTGTAACAACATTTCTTTAAATACCTTCGTTGTGCTACTGTGTTCCAGTCAAGAATACTAGCAGCAGAAGTGGAATGTGTTTTGTTTTTAAGCTCCACGAAGAGAAGCTGAGAGATTGATTTCAGTGCTTGTGGACAAGCCGTCATAGCTTGTAGAGCAACTTTCCAGACGCTGTGTGGAAGGTCATGAAGAAGCACTCTGCTTTTCAAATAAGCATATCATTACATATCTCTAATATACAACTACAGTAAACAGTGGGCATCACAGAAAACTCAGTCCTATTGTAGAAATTTTACTAAACGTTACATATAAAATGGTGTGTAGCTTTGTGTGCAAAACAATAATAACCTGGCACATTTGAGATGGAGCTTGACATGTCTATTGCACATCAGAGAGCTGCAGTTAGGTGTTTCTTCTGAAGTATGTAGTAGAACTGTAAATATATTAATAATGCCTTGCTTTTGCAGGAGGAACTGCAAAGGGAATCCCAACTGTCTTGTGGGAATTGGTGAACAGGCGTGGCTTGGGGAGATTGATGAAAATGCTTTCCATAATATTGATGACCCGAATTCAGAACGTCGAGACAAGGTATTTCTTCCATCGGCCGCTCATACTGAATTTTCAACTCATCTGTGCCGGTTTCCCCCCATACTGTATCATCAGTCTGTTGTCGCTGAAATGCTAAAGTCCTGTTAAGTTACCATAAGGCTAGGATGTAAGGATTTATACAAAGACCATTAATTACCCTTCTCTTATTGTATTTCCCTCTCCCAGAACACATTTGTCGGCCTGACCAACCTGGGTGCGACATGCTACGTCAACACATTCCTCCAAGTGTGGTTCCACAACCTTGAGCTGCGAAGGAGCCTCTATCAGTGCCACAATTCCAGAGCACAGGAACACAACATTGAGTCTGGTAAATACAGCAGCCACTTCTTTGTGTTAGTTCATTGTGCTGGTTTATGTCAACATGTTTCGGCCAGATTTTGCATAGTGTTTGCATGCGTACACCTAAAGCAGTGGATGCACCGCCAGCTGCCAGTATTATCCTAGAGGTTCTTAGTTAGCACTAGCAACATTCAGGCCTGTCTACACAGTGCTTAGTATTGATTAATGCAAAATATCTGCATAACTTCTTCAAGACAAAGACTGTACACATGAAATGTCTATAAAAGCCAAGACCAGGATTTATCAAATCCTTTACCGAAATCCAGATTTATCCTGGAATACATAACATACCAAATTAGGATAATGTCATTAGGATTCTAGCTGGGATTCAGTACATTTTAGTTTTAGATGATGTTGTTTGTTTGTTTTGTTTTTCATGTTTTTAGTTACCTTTTCTGTTTTTTAAGATCTGATCAGCACAATCCTGTTTTTATATATATATTCATGCAAATAAATACACTAAACTAAACTTTAGATCCATCTAGAACAGAGTAACATTACCCAAACAAGTGTGTTGTTTGACAGCAGGATTGTTTGGAATATTTGCAAATGAAAGTAGAAGATCCTTGGAGAATACATGCCTCCACAAGTACAGAACAAATGATATACCCAAAGAAATCAACATCAGTTTATATCAAATGTCACGGATCATGGATTTTTGTTGTCATTCCAGACATGTAGATACATGAAAGAGAACCAAATACCATACTCAGGTCCTGGTGTTAATATAAATTTAAAAAAAGAATTAGAAAATAATGAGTCAATGAATAAATGAGTAAATAAAATAAAGAGATAAAATAAGCAGTGCAGTGTACTAGCAAACAATAAAATCTCACAGACAGAGACATTACAGCATGCACTGAGGGATATAATAAATAGTTAAAATCATGTGTTTATTTAGTTGATAAAAGTTCAGACACACAGGGAAACTAACAGGGGGATTGCCATTTCTTAAACAATTACTGTTCAAAATAATTAGACAAAACTGAAGGTCTGCTTACATGTAGGCAAGTGACTGAGAGTGTGTAACTGAGGCTGCAGACTGCTCTGTAGGTTGTTGTTTTTTTATCACATGATGGAAGAATTTCATCCTCTCTAACAGACTCCTCTCTGTCTATTTCAGATTATGAGCCTCAGTCCATCTGTGAGCATCTCCAGTATCTGTTTGCACTCCTGCAGAACAGCAATAGAAAATACATCGACCCGTCAGGGTTGGTCAAAGCACTGGGCCTGGACACAGGACAGCAACAGGTTAATCACTGCAATACCTGGCAAATTGTTTTAGTAGAACTTTGAAGTACAAGACTGGCTCCGCAGATTGAAGAACATAACTGAGTTGGTACTTAAAGTGTTGAGGTTCTGCAATCACTGCTGTTTTGAAACTGGCCTGTAGTTTCTGGAAAATGGTTGTAGGCACAGGAAGAGCAGGGAAAAAGGAATTAATAATTAATCTATGTGTTTAATGATTCTATAAAATAAGTCAAAGTCACAAGTTATATCTGGAAATCACATTTTTTACTCTGCAATAACTGGATGATTATCATTGATTATTTTTCTCATTGATTAGCGTTCTGCTTGTTAACAATCAATAGTGTCACCATTGAATAGTTATCTTAACACACAGATAGAGAGTGCAGACATGTTCATCGGTGGACATGTTGTGGAAGCTTGGTTTCCTCACAGAGCATTAAATTCAGATCTTTTTCTTTCAGGATGCCCAGGAGTTTTCAAAGCTCTTCTTGTCTCTACTGGAGGACACGCTGTCCAAGCAGAAGAACTTCAGCCTGCAGAACGTCATCCAGCAGCAGTTCTGTGGACAGTTCTCCTACGTGACTGTGTAAGAAAAGTCAGAGCTCAAACCTGACACTGGTTAATTATACGTCACTAATAAATGGGAAAAGTATCATGTGACAAAGTGCTGTCCATCAACAGTCTGTCATAGTTTTGTATTTGTAGTTTAGCAGCAGAGCATATTGGATACTTTAGCACCCACAGGTCAAACCAAGCTGGATTGTATTCACATTTATAAACAGCAACACAAAGTGTTTGGTATTTTGGAATATTTGGAGACATTTATGTTTAACTTTGTTGAAAGGAGGAGGGAAGATAAGAATGAGGTGTAGTAGATGAATGGGAGATGAAAAGAGAGTTCTGGTCTGTTAGGCAGGTGAGAGAAATATCTTTCTCCACATTCACATCACTCTGGTTGATGTTTTGTAATAATGTACTTTCCCATACTGTATTTTAACAGGTGTTTTTAGTGACATTCCACCCACTGTAAGAGAATGTTAATGTTAATGTATCTGTTTTGGCTTTATGTGGGTGATGTATCAGGCCTTGGCTCATATCTGTGATAACTTTATATTGCGGCCCTTTTGTTGTTGGAAAAAGGTGTTGTAGATGCACACATCTGGTACTAAAAACTTTAAAGCAGGTGCTGGATCAAAGGACCAAATCTGCCAAAGACAAAAGAAAGTCTGCACACTGTGGCTCCCAATGCAGATGTTGTTTTAATGGGATATCAGAAGTGATGTTTCAAGCACACTGCTCTTCAGTGTAAAGAAGAGTGGCTACATCTGCATTGGGAGCCACAGTGTGCAGACTTTATTCTGTCTTTTACAGCTTTTCTGTTGTTCACATTAAATTAAATGCACATTTTTGTTGGTCAAATCTTTTTGGAGGGTTTCAAGTTTGATGTGCTTGCTTAAGGAATAATTTGGAGTGTAAAGATAAACAGCTTTTGCAGAGGAGATGTTTTGTTGTTGCTTCTTCTCTCTTTAAGGACATTTTTTTTTTTTTAAAAGCCAGGCTGTCTAGTCTGTAACACTTTTATCAGATCTAATGCCAGCCAGAGGTGAAATTAGATTTAACTGCAGTTTATTTAACATTCTCTGAGGAAGATGGAAGCCTTGCTGTTGTCACATTAATGAAGCATGCAGGATACCAAGTATTTTTATAAGGCCTGCTTTAGTCAGTGTTAAAGTATTACTAGTTATCATCATGCAGTGTTACATGATCTTAAATATGGAAGTCTAAGTGACATTTCAATGGCCACAACACAGCTTTAATAATCCAGTTTTCATCATCAAACTCATTACTACCAAAATTTAGTAAAGCTACTAAATATATTTAGTCCAAACCTAAAGACATATTTTGAAGTGTTGATGTGGAATGTCTTGCTTTGGTTGTTTTTTCCAGCTGTAACCAGTGTGGACGATCCTCTGCACTGCCGTCCAGATTCTACGAACTGGAACTGAACATCCAGGGTCACAAGAACCTCACAGAGTGTGTCACAGAGTTCCTGAAGGTAACACTCATCTCCTGTCACACTGTGTTTACATCCACAGCAATCTATCATAGCACTTCATTCACCTACACAATCATAAAGGCGTGCTTTCAAATATATTGACAGAAAACACAGAATGATAAAACTCTCCAATTTGAATGTGTTTTTTTGTCTAAAGGTTACACTGTAGCAGGTACTATGTCTGAAAATGTTACCATAACAGTAAGCTGTTTGCCTCCACCTTGCAGGAGGAGAAGCTGGATGGAGACAACCGCTACTTCTGTGAGAGCTGTCAGAGTAAACAGAGTGCCACCCGCAGGATCAAACTGCATAGTCTCCCCCCTACACTCAACCTGCAGCTCATGCGCTTTGTCTTCGACAGGTCAGACACTGCTCTGTTACCACACTCTGTAAAATCCAAACAAGATTGATAAAATACATCAAATCCTGAAGCTAGTAGTGTCAAATTCCTGCTGGTGACAGACAAAGATTGACTGAACTTCTGTGTCTTCTCCAGACAAACAGGCCACAAGAAGAAGCTCAACACTTTCATCAGTTTTCCGGAGCAGCTGGACATGGGGCCTTTTTTGGAAGGGAAACAAGGTATAAGCAGTATGAATCTATATGAGAGACACACACACTGCCTGCCATCAGTCTATGAATGTGTGTGAATGAGTTGTAGTGTAAAGCGCTTTGAGTGGTCGAAAAGACTAGAAAGCTGCTATATAAGTACAGTCCATTTACCATTTACACACACACACACACACACACACACACACACACACACACACACACACACACACACACACACACACACACACACACTTTGTACATGATATGCTGCCAGTGATTCATGTTACAATTTGTTCATCCTCATCTACATAATGCAGAAAAGCACATCAAAATATCTTGTGTCTGTATTTACTCATTAACATGCAGTAATTGTTTCATATAAAATGTATTATAGATGATTCTATTTCTCTCATATTAGTAGCATGACATGTGCAGTACTGTTGCGAGGTCAAGTGGTCCTGTATGAAACATGCTGTACATATCTCACAATTAGTAACCTGTGGTTACTATCCATCATTTTGGGAAACATCTTTAACGAGAATTTAGAATGTGTAAATAGAAACAAACAGTTTAAATACATACATACACAGATGACGTACTTCCATATGGGGGATTGAATTTCCATCACAAGTTGTCGCTTGCATTATGTCCCCATTTTTTGTTAATGACTGGTGTTTTGAGGAAAAGTAAACAGGTTTTTATTTGTGTTTGTGTTTGTGTGTGTGTCATACTGGGTCCCCAGACCAGAAGTGTGTTTACGAACTGAGTGCAGTGCTGATCCATCGGGGCATCAGCGCTTACTCGGGACACTACATCGCCCATGTGAAAGACGCTCGAACCAGCGACTGGTACAAGTTCAACGATGAGGAAATCGAGAAGATGGAAGGCAAGAAGTTGCAGCTGGGCATTGAGGAGGACATTGGTGAGTAGCATTACATGGACACTTTCCTGAAATCCACACATATCTTGTGTACTGTTGTGTTATGAGTGTACTGCTTTCAATTTATGTCCCGCAGACATACTAGAGGACAAACCTGGAGGTGAAGTTGAAGCCCCCCTCTTTCCCTCATATAAGTCAGTTTTTAAGACAAGCATAAGACATAAGATTTTTAATGTGTGGGCAGATGATGGGGGGTTGTGGGTGTACAGATTGGTCCATATTCCATGCACTACAGCTCTAGAGACTACTGTTAACATTATAGATTACATGACATTTTGCATGGACAGTGTGGTAGCCAATCAGGATGCTCTTGTCTATCATAACAATAAACCCTATATTACAAAAGAAATGACAGACTGCATGAGTAGGGACAAAATACGGCTGTAGAAATAAAGACAGGAGAGAGGACTGGCAGTAATTAAAAACTAACTTAAACTACTCGTTACAAATGCAAGAGAACAACACACGCCAATGATGGAGCGGTGCTTTGAAAATTCTAAATATGAACACTGCACACAAACTAATGAGCAGTTTGGATGGACAACACAAATCAAACCAGCTGGATGACTTTGACTTGAGGTTTGATTAACTGAACGTCTCTCATGAGTGTGACAGTATGTTACAGTCTCTGTCAGACAATGATGCCACCTGCTGGCTGGAAGTGGACTAACCACAGTGTTCAGGGTCTTTTCTTTAGTGTGAGCACTCACTAATAAGTCCACAGGTCCAGAAGGACTGCTGACTTTTTTGTTCAAAAGCTTGCAGTCCTGAGACCGTCACACTGTCCCAGCCTGGTGGACACAGTCAGTCATAACAGCAGTGACTAAAAAGCCCTGTGACACAGTAAAACATGATTTCCATCCTGTAGCTTTGACCTGAGAAATGTGTCTCTGCTCAAGACATTGTGGAGCCAGTGTTACATACGTGTCAGTTTGTCTATAAGCATGAACACAGCCCTGAAGATGTCATTCTCAGCATTTTGTACTTTATCTCCAAACACACTGATGGCACAAATGCCTCTGCTCAATGTTATCTATTGATTTTAGTTTTAATGTTTAATTCAGTGCAATTCTACCTGCTTTTAGACAAGCTGAAGGACATGAGTGTTAATTAGATTACATTCTTTTACGCTTTAAAAAAACAACAAATAGCACACAGCACGTGAGGGTCACTGGGGCACTATGAGAGACCAAACAGCAATACAGGGGTCCCACAAGGTTGTGTGGCATCACCTATACTCTTTACATTGTTCCAGCTCCCATCAAGCTGCTGAACTCTAATTCTGAACTAATTATTATATTTTCTTTTTAAGCAGTCATGTTGTCAGTGTCAAATGTCTTTAATGTTTTTTAGATGGTTTCCTGTAGAGCAACCCAACACAAATTTCCCCTCTGAGACAATAAAATGTTTCAATAGTCTCTGCACAAAATGTTAGAATTAATTAGGATGTCTGTAAGTGTGAAATGTAAAGTCTTATTTTAAAGTTGTTGATCTTCTTTCTTGGTCTTTAGCTGAAACAGTGAAGTCTCAGACACGAAAGCCTAAGTGCAGTAAAGGCTACCACTGTTCCAGAAATGCCTACATGCTGGTGTATAAGCTCCAAGAAGAGGAGAGCTCAGATCCTTCCAGGACTATAGTCGAGGTGCCAGGTGAGTAGTAAAGAGTAGAAGTAGAGTTTTATTCCTTGACCCAAACAAAGATCTCAGTCAGAAAAGGAAACAGGGATCATTACTGGTTTCTATCTTAGTTTGCACCATGAAATTGTGACATGTCTCAAGAAGCCTATTTTATTCATAAAAGCCAGCTTGTCTGATGGTCTCTTTTCCCTCTGACCTGTCTCCCAGCCTTCCTCCAGAGGTTGGTGGACCAAGACAACCATAAATTTGAGGAGTGGTGCAATGAAATGGCCGACATGAGGAAACAGAGCGTGGATAAGGGCAAGGCCAAGCACGAGGAGGTGAAGGAGCTCTACGAGCTTTTACCTGCAAGAGACGGTCAGTACAAACATTCCCTCATCATCCACAACCCCCCTGATAGAAACATTAAAGTGTAGCGGTATGTTCTGGATGAAGGTGAGAGGTTCCATCTTTGTTCATGTGTGATCCTCCGTGCATCCTCCTCAGGTGAACCGTATGAGTTCATACCTTTGGACTGGTTGAAGAAGTGGCTGGACGATTCCACATCCACAAAGGAAATCGACAACTCTTTCTTCCTGTGTTCTCATGGCAAACTGCATCCAGACAAGGTGGGAGATTCCAAGAGGGTTTCCCTACAGGCCGGTCAGCTCCTGTATGAGCGCTATGGTGGAGGTCCAAGACTGGATGGTAAGACTAACACAGGGTCTGATCTCTGCTCAGATCTCATGCAGAAATGGGGGGGGGGATCCTTTGTGAGCTGTCTTTGTTATAATCCTTTTAATCTTTTTTTTTAGGTGCATACAGGTAAATATTTTTGAAAAGTGCTCCAAAGAATAGACACATAGTGGATTTTTCCTGAGTTGAATCATGCAGTTTCATACTTCATACCTCTGTTCCAAAATGTAAAAAATCTGTGTCTTTTTACTAGTAGCTAAAGATCATATAGCTTTGACTGTCTTACTGAAGACAGTAGTGCACTGCGCACATATATTTTTTTGTTAAAAATCTGATGTGCCTAAGAATTGTGGGAGAAAAGCAGATAATAATTGTGATCGTGATTTCAACCAGAGTCAGACAGCCTAGAAATGTCTCCAGTGCTAACTGCTCCTAAAACCACCATGTGGCTGTTCTATGTTTTCACACATGCTGCTGTTGTGTTTGTGTCCAGGCTCCTCTCTGTGTAGAGAGTGTGTTGGCCAGAGATGCAGGGTGCTGCGACTGAAGAACCAGCTCAATGAGGACTACAAGGAGGTCACCAATCTGGTCAAACGCACACTCAGGTACACACACTTGTGTCAATGGGCTATGTTCAAGATTAGATCAAATAATACTTTAATGATTCACTTGTATTTTTGATGAAAATTGGTTCTAAATATAAATAGATTGTATTACTAGTAATAGAAAGGAGGCTGTCCGTACTTACGACTTTGTGTGTGTGTGTGTGTGTGTGTGTGTGTGTGTGTGTGTGTGTGTGTGTGTGTGTGTGTGTGTGTGTGTGTGTGTGTGTGTGTGTGTGTGTGTGTGTGTGTGTGTGTGTGTGTGTGTGTGTGTGTGTGTGTGTGTGTGTGTGTGTGTGTCTCAGTGGGGAGGGCTACTGGGTGGGTAAAGCATCTCTGCGTAGCTGGAGGCAGTTAGCTCTGGAGCAGCTGGAGGAGGATGAACATGAGAGCAAACACAGCAACGGCCAGACCAACGGACAGGGACCACACAGCAACAACTGCAAAGGTTGTCTCTCCTTCTTACTCTGTTTATTCATGGTGGCTCGTGCAGTTTGTTTTTCATCAGTCAACCACACTGAAAACAGAAAATCACGTCACATTTTGTACAAGAGATCACTGTTTTTCATTGTAGATTGAATACATCTGGGCTTTGGGAGGGATTGTTTTACATAAAGTACCAGTCAGAAGCCACTGTTGTACGTGTGGTGGTACTACAGCAAATGTCACAGGATCATCAAAGTCATGAGGATGACAAACACACAAAAGTTTCCCACAGAATGGGTTTTCAATCTTCAATGTGTCTGTCATATTATGAAGGGCTTTGAGCCACTGTATGATTCACTGCATCTGTGTGTTTGCTGTTTGTACTGAAGCATGAACTTTTTTTGTTTGATTAGAGTTCGGCCCGGAGCTCTCTGAGGGCAATGAGGAGGAGATGAAGACTTTCAATGAGGATATAGTCTGCAGTCACGGTACTTTTCCTCACAGCATCTAGAATGATCTTTGCAAGAATGATGTGCAAAATATGCTGTTGGTTGTTAAACTTGTAGGATTGCTCTTACTGCAGGAGGTCTGAGTATTCTGGAGACTGAACGGAAGCTGGTATCCTCTGAAGTTTGGACCAAGTTGAGGGTGTACTTCCCCAAAGCCCCAGAATTTACTCAAATCCAAGAACAATGTCAGCAGTGCCTGGTGAGTGTTGCACTACACACTAAACCTCATTCAATTGTTAATTTAAAGGTGGAATTAACTATCCCACCATAGATGCCTCATGAGTAGTAAATAATTCATAGGTCACACTGGGACAGCACTACAACACTAGATGAACATTATCAGGCTGTGTCCTCCTTTTATTATAGAACCCACATTTATTGTGTTTACATTCTTTGAGTCACTTTGTGGTTATAGAGCGTTAATTTGAAAGTTTGCCTTGTTTAACTGCTGCTGTGCAACCATGAATAGCTGCAAGAATCTTGTTTATTTTATAGATTAATGATCATTTTTTCAACTTGGGGGGGGGGGTGTAGCGGGCCAAGCTGACCAATCAGACCAATTACAGTTCTTTGTAGTAGTCTGTAGTGTCCCTCTTACCCAGTTCGTAGTCAAATTTTGAGGAGATGCAGGTTAGCCACAACAGCTGTGCGTGGAGGCTCTGTCGATTCACTGTGACCCCTTAAATCGAAACTGTGTCAACCTAACTTAAATACCCTACATTAGCTTTTAGCCTTAAGGATTATAAAGTGGTAATTATACTTTGTGGAAAAACCATATCAGACACACATAATTGTCATAATCAGCAAGCACAGATGATGATGATGATGATGATGATGATGATGATGACGACTAATGAGTTAGTGGATCTGTCAGAATAGAGTGAACCACTGGGTTAGTCCATGTGTTAAACTAAAACATTTCCCTCCTGTGTGTGCAGACATTAGAGCAGGAAGAAAAGGACAATGAGGCTGTCAGTAAGATGATGGCTCTGGACCAGAAGAACCAGCTGCTCAACCTCTTCAATGAGAAGAACCGGCCAACACTCACCAAGTGGCCTCAGGTAGCTACATGGCCGAGCATCAAACTGTCAGCCTGCAGGACTCATGAAACAGTACTAATAATGACTAAATGTGAATATTAAAATGTGGAAATGACATACTGTACTTTGATTCAGGTGAATAAATTCTCTCTGTCATGTCTCTCCAGGACACAGATGTGCTTTACATCGTCCCTCTGTTTTTTGTGGATGAATGGAGAAAATTCATCAGGTATGTTTGTTTCAGCTGTGAAAATAAATAGGACAACTTTTTTTTTTCACTGCATGCATTCAGGAACCTGGTAATCTCTATAAAAAAGAATGCAGAAAGAAGAGGTTTGCATAAATATCAGGTAATAAGTGAAGAAAAAAAACAATTGTAATATGTGGTTTGCATGTGTACCCTTTAAGGCTGGCAGTATAAATGCATGCTTCTTTTCAAATGGTCATTTTTCTTCTATTGGTGTGTGTGCTTTTTGTAGGAGGCCCACTAAATCTTCTCCAGTGTCTAATGTGGGCAACAGCCTGCTTCTCTGTCCCCACGGAGGCTTCATGTTCACCTACGACTCCCTGATCAGCGGAGATGCACAACAGTGAGTGCTGCTTATATAACTCACTAGTGTGACCTTCTCATCCACACAAATCCCAAAACATTTTAGAGAAACCGTTTCCATTAGAATTATACTTTTGACATGATGGGGTAAAAGCTTTTGGAACAGCAGTTAAGCTATAACACACAACAAGTATATCAGCCTATGGGTCAGTCTGTGCTACATTAGAACTAGTTCATACAGCATGTAAATGTGTTTGTTCCATATGGCCATGGTTGAGGGCAGAGTAAAAAGCCATAGACTGAGTCTCTCCCAGAAAGCATACATTGTTTTTCACTCAGTTGCACACATGCAATAATTATGTAATGAATGAAAAAAGAGAGATGTTCAAACCCTGACTGACTCCTCACTTCACGTCTGGCCAATCACTGCAGGAAGTGGGTGTGAATGTCAGATTATCAGTTTTGGAGATTGTCCAAATTGTAAATTGACATTGTTTGCATGAGTTTAATAAATTAACTATGAAAGCCCCTGAACTGAAGTGTTGTGGACACTACTGTCGTCTCATGTTGTGCTGTTTATCCTGCACAGTATAGCTCTGCTATGGCCCAGCGAATGGGATGTGATCAGCAGACTCTTCATTGTGGACCAGCCAATCTCCATCCACTGCTTCAAACAGACCACGCCTACTGGTCCCACCACCCAGTACACCACCCAGCCTGGTAAGAGTGCAAAACCGGAGGAAGCAGTTCACCTCAGATGTAAAAAAAAAAAAAATAATAAAAAGTCTGTTTCATTGTCATGAACTTACAGTGATGCTCTATTCAAAATCTATTGTGGAAGTATAAAACACTCACTGCCAGCTGGCTTGAAAGGTGGCTTTATAAGGTGTATATTGCTCTTGTGTTGAGGGTGGGAGCCTCAAGTTTGATACTTAATAGATACATTCTGTGTGCAATATTTTTTCACTTTTGGCTTTTTAACATCCTGGATTCACGTCATGTTTGTGTGTGTGTGATTATGTGCTCAGATCTATGTTGGGAGTGCAGAGAGGGCTTCCTTTTCCAGCAGCAGAGGGACCTCAGAGAGTACACCCAAGCCACCATTTACATCCGCAAAGTCATCGAAGATAAGAGGGTATGACAAACACATGAACACAGTCTTCATCACTATGTTTGTAATATGTTTGTTGCTGGTCAGTAGAATGACATCTGCCACTTACACTATGAGTTCACTTTTCTCAACTCATTTTCAGACTCATGTAAAATTTCTGGATACATGAAAGAATATGTGGGGAACTTTTAAATTCATGATCTTAGATTGAAGTAGTTTGCTGCTTAATAAAACATGAGCAGACCAAACACTGGGATGTCCAAGATGACGTCCCCACAGTTATCAATACAAAGTCTAATGAGCCAAAGGTTGGGTGAGCATACCTATAGGAGCTCACTATTCATGTTAGATTATGTTTTGATCTGAGTCAAATGCCCTGCAGTGGTTATTATTGATAGTGTTCATGTTGTTCTCTGTGTAGATGATAAAAGAAGCAGCTCCAGAGCTGAATGCCAGCAGCTCCGAGGCAGAGGAGGAGAAGGAAGAACACCCAAAGGTGGAAGGAGAGAGAGACCCAGACTTCACCCAGGTAACAGAAACTCTGAGGCTAGATCGTAGCAGGAGACTTTGATTAACACTGCTGTATTGAGACCTTTTTTCACAGTCATGGGCCTCTCTTGGTGTTTGTAGGATAATAAGCAAGGACATTGTCTGATTTCTTTATTATAGTCCCAAGATGGTGCAAAGCGGCTTAAGTTGAGTGATGACAACACTGCAGCAGAAGCAGCAACAGTTGTTCCTGTAACCAATGTGACCAAACTAGGTGGCATCAGGAGAAGCACCCGGCACAGGAAACTCAGAGGAGAGAAGGCACTCATCGTTTCAGCCAATCAGACCCTTAAAGAACTGAAAATCCAGGTGAGAGCCCCAAATCTCCTCCGGACAGAAGTCTGAAGCATTAGACTTGAATGTAAAATATAGGGGATGGATAAGGATGAAGTCATTCTATACAGGTAACCCAGAACTGATTACTGTTTTACTCTACAGTTGATGAGCAGCCTGGAATCACGGAACTAATTTTGCTCTACTTGTCACTCTGCAGATTATGCACGCCTTCTCTGTGGCTCCTTTTGACCAGAACCTCTCCATTGATGGAAAAAATCTGACCGATGACTCAGCCACACTGGGCAGCCTGGGTGTCATCCCAGAGTGCATCATCTGTCTAAAGGTATGTCTTCTCTGTCCAATCATCACATAGTACTATGATTTTCTGGTGGCTTGAGTTTTGCAGAAATCTTAAACACTGCAGCTTTAAACTTGACTTTCATCAGATCATAATGATGAAGGGAGATTTTCTATATTTCATGCCATTGTTTCCTTACAGGCTGATGAGCCAATAGCAGACTACGCTGCAATGGATGATGTCTATCAGGGTGAGTACAGCTCTCATTACCTCCATTATGTTTACCTTGATAAAGAAAGCTGAATCTTTACACTGGTTTCTTACATTGTGTCTTCTACTTCATTTACAGTGAGAATGCCTGAAGAGGGATTCAAAGGTGAGCATTTATTCTCTTCATTAGTTTTGAAAATAATGTTCTTTTTTATCCTCCATCAAGTGGGAAGTTAACATCTTATTATTATCTGCATTAGAGCTGTAGTAAAGTAGAGAGGGACTAAACACACTTGTCACTGCATTATTCTATTTGAATAATAATATGAACAGTGATTCTGTGGTCTGGAACCATCTCATGACTCCAGTTCACCTTTTTAACATGCTCACATATGTTTGGGTTTTGTTGTTGTTGTTTCCAGCTGTTGTTTTTTTATGCCATGTTTTTGGTTGCATGTGGCTCTAATCATTTCTGTTCATTTCTGCAGGCACTGGGCTTCTTGGGCACTGAGGAAATCAGCGCTGTAGCTATGTTTGAATTGGACAGATGGAAATTTTAAAAAAGCTTGAATTTGTCAAGTGTCCATATATAAATAAGTGCTTTAATTTGTTTTAGTAATTTTATTTTTTTTACGTTTTGAGTAGGCTTTCTTTAATAAACTGTGACTATATTGCAAATCCGCTGTTTTTTTCCATGAAGTTAGCTGGCCTTTGATATTTAAAGTTCCTAATCATTCTGAAGGACTGTGGTAGTGCTTCTCCCTGATAAATAGAAACAGGATATGGAAGCTAAGTGGATCTGTTGTACTCTGAAGCTTGGCTTCAGTTAAGTTCTACTGTTACTTATAAACACGAGCTTTGTTTATGAACTCTTTTTAAATTATGGCAGAATAAAAATTCAAGATAATGTTCTTTCTTTCCATTATGTGGAAGCTTGTGTTCTCACTGCAGATTTTTCAGGTTTGTCTAAAGAATGCACGAGTATGTTAAGTATTACAAATATAACTGCTCTTAAATGTTAGAACATTTATTACCTCTACAGCAAATCTATATCCATATACTCCATATGGCATTTAGGAATACATAACTACACAGTATGTAAAGAGGCTAATTCTTGCAGAAATGTCAGCAGTGCAAACCTCATGGGTTGGAAGTGAGAAAGAGAATGCAAGCAGTGATATGTACTGTTCTTTTCACTGTTATTTCTTATGAACAATAAAGTTATTTTCAAATCACCCTCTCCTCACATACTTGTAATTATTAGACTCAATAAATAGCAAACTTTTTCTAGTATTTGTGGTATTTGTACAGGTGTATGGTATATGTTGAAATTATTATTATTTTAGTGCATTATGCTGTCTTCTAAATTACTAGATAAAAGGCTGGAAACAAATACTTTTTCTTATTTTTCATGTAGACGGATCAGGTGGAACTTTTGGTGAGATATTTTATTAAATTCAAGTGATACAGCATTGTAAAAGATGTTATCCTACGCTGAGAACATTAGCTATTGTAAATATGCAAAACATGTCTGTAACCTTATTTTTGGTAATAATAACCTTACTATATACATCTTTTTTGTATGTTAATGTTTATTTGTAAAGGGACAAATATACAGTCACCGGCCAATTCACCTGTGCAACCTAATTCAATCCAGTACAACAATTAATTAAGTTTATAGCCTACATATTCAGTTTTTGTTGACATTGTAAAAAAAGGGGATAATTCTTCTCTGTTTATTGACTGGTGTTCCTAATATTTTGAATAATATAGTGTATAATAATATACTGTATAGTAGTAATATAGTGTATACACTGTATAGTAATATAGTGCATATTATAATATACTGTATAGTAATATAGTGTATATTATAATATACTGTATAATAATAGAGGATAGCTTCAGTATTAGCTGCACTAATGCTAATAACATGCTAAACTACTTCCGGTTGTTACAGCGCCGCGTGCCCGCTGAACGCAGCGCGTGAAGCCGCCAGCCGCCTGCCCGTCGTCTATATTAAAAAAGAAAAGATGGACTCTGTTATATGTGCTCAATGAATTTACACACGAACTATTTGACAAGACACATTAATAACTGCAGCTTGAAGGGCTCGACACACCGACTGTTAGCCGGAAGCTAACCGTCCTCATTTGCTTGCCGTACCGACTGTCGCCATTTTCAAAACGGCGAAGCTTTATTGCGCACAGCAGAGTTGTTCAGCAAAGAAGTTTAAATAAAGAGACGGATCGTTTGAATAATTCAAGGTAAATACGTCCAGTGAGCGGAGGCTGCAGTCTCAGCTTTAATTCAGACTATTACTGCTCCTGTATCCCGATCACTTTCACTGTTAGAACATTAGCTCCCTGCTAGATAGTACATTAGCACCCGAAGCTAAAGCTAGTGACCGTAAGCCTGCTACAGTGGGCTAGCGTGTGTATTTATATTTAATGAATATAAATACTATCTAACAATAACTAAAGCTGATCAAGCAGACAGCTGCTAATACGCTGTGGAAAACGTGGCTTGTAATGTTGCTAAAGCACAGTGGCTTATAAACAGTATCTGACAGACATGCCACTCTTTAATACTGAAGTCCATTCAAACAGAATACATGCGGACTGGCTTATTGGTACATATAGATTGTTTATACTCTGCATACAGTCAGTGGTATAGATATACACCTCAACACATTAACTGTTGGAATGTTTGGGATACATTCACTATTCTGCATACATTTAATACACATACATGTTCATTAACTTAAGTAAGTGAAGCTCCAACATAATGCTTGTCTTGTTTACTTTCCCTTCATTGTTCCAATAATCATCTATAAAATACTCTAAATTTTCTGAAAGCAATATGTGCTTCTCTTTATGGCGTGTGTGCCATCTTACCAGTAGATCCAAATTATAGATCAGTATTCAGGTTAATTACAAAACTGTATATTAGGGACATTGTTGAGAATGAAAAAAAACGTCTAAACTGTCCATTTCTAAACTGAGTTCTACATGTCCTCTTCACACTAAGGGAGCAGAGTATTCTGCTGCTCCACAACATCCAGCAAAATGATGGAGCTACCTAACTACAGTAGCCAGCTGATGCAGCAGCTGTGGGCCCTGAGGAAGGAGGGCCAGTTCTGTGACTGCACCATCCTGGTGGGAGATAGTCCTCATCGAGCACATAAACTGGTGCTGGCTGCATCCAGCATGCTGTTCAGGTAGGCTGATCATGGGATTGAATGGATGATTTGCAGAGATCAGCCCAACAATTTAAAGCTCATTCAAGATTAATCAAATCAAGCTCTAAATGCTCAAAGTTCAGTTTTCATATCTTCATAAATAAGTTGAAAGACAGTATGCAGGTCTGTAAATGCTGACAAGTAATTCCCTTCAAAACTTTCAATTATAATGCTTTTCATATACTGTGACCAAGACTGTCTATTGCATTTCAGTACAGCTTTTATTAATAGAATATATGCAATAAACCCTGCTGAATGTAAGAATGTACCGTTTGGAAAATAAATAGCTCCTTGCTGTTCCTCTAACAATGAAAATCAAACAGGATAAAAACAACCTGCTGTTAACAACTCAGTCAAAATAAACAGAGCCATTCCAAAAGAAATTTCATTTGGTTATAAAAGGCTGGTTTAAACCTTTCTCACACAGTTTAATGAGATGAGAACTTGCCATGTAAAGACATTTACAGTTACTTTCTGTTCTCAGTATATCTATACTCTCAAGTCCAAGATTGCATTCTGATAAGATGCACTAGTCTTTCTTCAGCTGTCATTTAGAGCTGTTTTCTATCTTTCTCAGGAAAACCTTTTTGTTTTTGGGGTGAAAAACAGAAGAGTCATACAAAATTATACTAAAAAGACAAAAAATTAAACAGGCAGGGTTGACTCATGTCATGTCTGGTAGTATGATGTTGTGGTTTATGGGTATAAGTAAACAGTATCTTTGGTGTTAACACTGACTGTAATGCTGTCACATAGATTGTCTTCACATAGATTGTATCACTGTATTGTGTCTCGTCACGCTCATCAGTGTAGCAATTTCTTTTCAAGAAACTCTTCATAAATGAAATCCAGACTTAAAGAATGACGTAATGTAAGATAAATATTTGGTCAGTCGTGTAAAAGTCATCTAGAATGGTAGGTGTTTGCAGGTCTTGAAGAGTCTTAAAAAGTAAAAAGAGTTGATTTCCCTTTAAAAAAAAAAAAGGCCTTTCAGGGTATTAAAAAGTCTTACATTTAATTTACGAAGCCCTCAAATATTTCCTGTTTCCTACCTTAGACTTTTTTGTATGGTTTGCAGCTGTCGGGAGAAGTTCTACATCTAGAAGCTCCAGTTTCAGTCAGCAGTATCAGACCTGTAGCAAACACTGTCACTACTGCTAGCTACAGTATCTAACAAGTTCATTATATAAGCAGAAACTTAAATCAATTGAAGTTATTTTGTAATGAGATAATGTGATTTAGGTGTCAATAAATTCATGTGTGTATTAATAATGTTATCCTGACTGGTTTTCAGTCATTCTTAGACCAGTATGACCATGAAAAAGTTATTCAATTGTGTTCTATGTGGTATTAATTATGTCTTTAAAGGTATAAAGTTTAGTAGTGAGCACTGCAGACACTTTGTGTAGTTGTGTGGCTGGTAAATCACATCATGTATCACAGTTTTTTTCATGTTCTTCATCTTATATCATTTACCTTATTTTCTGCACTGCACTGCACAAAATCACCAGTCACCTCTAATAATCTCTGGTCTGTTTTAAGTAGTTATCTAACAAATTCATTAAATAGTAAGGTATGGTAAGGTAAACTTTATTGATCATTTAAAATTGACAAACAGTAGCCTTCTAATGGTGAAGTGATAAAAAATAAAATAAAACAATGTATAATAATCTGTAATTCTATAAATCTACAATATACATAAATTCCTGATACTATATACAAGTGTGCAATGTTCCTGGTATTAAACAGTAAGGACAGCCTCAGTCTTATTAGTGGGAGTGGGAGGTACTGGGAGCCGTCGTGCTGTACAGTCTGATGGGATAAACAAGGGAAGATTGTTGAGCAGTAGTCCTTTGTTTAATGGGAAAAGGAAATAAAAAAGTCTTTATATGTCTGTCAGGTCTCTCCTGGATGGTTCTGACACCATCTCCATCGACACAGCTGTGGTGTCCTCGCAGGAGTTCGGCTGTCTGCTGGACATGGTCTACACAGGAAAGCTTCCTCTGGGCAAACACAACGTCAGCCGCATCGTGGCCGCCGCAGACAGCCTGCAAATGTTCGACGTGGCGGTCGGCTTTAAAAACGTCCTCACTAGCCTCGTGAACCAGCAGCCTCCGGCCCCGGCCTCCTCTACGGAGACGGAGACAGAGACCCCGACCCCCACCCTGGTCAACAAACTCCCAAACGCTAAACCTGAAGGTTCAGACTCACCCAACAAGGATGAGTCCAGTTCAGGTGAGACTGAGTCGAAGGCTAAGCCGAAGAAGGAAGAATGTCAGCCTGACAGTAAAGACACAGAGGAACCATCGTTTAAAAGAGTCTGTCTGGAGCGCTCTGAGTCCCCAGGTCAGTGTCGGGTTGTTGCCATGTCAACCGCTTGTTGCAAACATTTTAAACCGTTAACTGGGTGTCATCTGCGTACAATCAAAAAGCTTCTCCATCTTTTCTCCTCTCAGGACCTGAAGAAGCTGCACCCTCAGATAGCGTTACAGAGGAAGATAATAAAACAGCAGCCAAGGTGTCCAATGGTCCAGCCTGTGGTCTTCTGGAACATTCCTCTCAGCTGATAGAGCTCCTCAGTGACATGCCTTCAGTGGTGGAGCTGCTGAGCCAGGCAGCACAGAGCAGCCTGGATGAACAGGAGAGACAGGTTAGGATAGGAAAAACCTCAACCTCAACCTCAGCACTTGAAGAAATTGATCAGATTTGTTGCCCCCAGAGACACAAAAATATTCTACACTCCTTTTTTCATAACACCCGCTAACACACCAAACATAGGTGGAATTCCCCTTTTTAAATGTAGTTTAGTATTCATTTTTCTTTTACCTCTTTTTGACCTTTTTATTTTCCTTCATATTTGTTTTTACATTCCCTTTCAGCTAGTTTTGCTCCATTCTATGAATTGTCCCAATGAGCCACCAAATGTACATCATACTCACTTTATTAAGACAACATATAAACCAGGAGGAGGTGTTGAATCTGTAAAGACCTGCCTTCAATATAAGCCTGTTCCAAATTGAGGCCTGGTTCTGTTAGTGGTCGAAGTGAACCATTTGAGAGTTTTCTGTATGTTTCTGCTCCTGCCAGCTTGTGTGTGAGTGCTGTGAGGACTCAGATTCCAGCTCGGTGATGGAGAAGCTGATGAGCAGAGTGAAGGAGGGGCAGATCAGTGAAGGAGCGTTCCTCAGGCTGCTTCACACTGTCCAAAAGAAAGCGCCCTCCACCTTTCCCACACCACTGCTCTCTCTGCTGGAGGTGGAGGAGGAGGAGGAGGAGGAGAGGAACACGCAGGAGCCAGACGAAGGCCAGACTGAAGGTAAAACTGTGAAAACACATCTCAAACTGTTGCTTTCATATATGTATCTGTTATTGTTAACATCTCATATCTCATCTCATATCTATCATTTTTTTAACAGCTGACTCAGAACAGCAGAACGGGAACAGCAGCGATGACAAGCAAGAGGAAGAGAGAGAGGAAGAGAACATCAAGGAGGAGACCGAAGAGGACGAGAAAGAAGCGAACGCGGCCACCGACGATTCCTCGCCTCCCCCTTCCTCCCCTTCCTCCCCCACCAATCCCTACTCTTGTCGCTGGTGTAAGAAGGGTTTCGCCTACAAGTGTCGCATGGTGGCCCACGCCAAGCGCTGCTCCATGTCCAAGGAGTGCCAGCAACAGTGTCCGCTGTGCCCCGAGAAGCTGGCCAACCAGAGGGCTCTGCAGCGCCACCGGGCCGAGGCTCACCGCAACACCACGCGGGTCAAGAAGAAGGTGGCGTGTGACCTGTGTGGACGCACCTTCGCCCATCCTTCAGGTGAGGATAAACATACTCTATACATCTGTAAGCAACACATGTCAGGCTTTTCACTCTCATCCTTTCCACCCGAATGTGTAGGAGATCCTGGTTTCGTGATGAGAGTTTCACATGACATACAAGACTGCTGCTGTGTAGATTTTTGCAATTTTGCCATTAATCAACGTTTCATTATTAATTAGTATTACTGGTGAAGAATCCCAGATACAGACAGGATGATCTATAAAGACTACTGGATGAGAGGTCAGATATTTACAGTTCTACAACAGCTTGACAGTGCACTACCTGGATGGATATATAATGAATCTACACCGATAGTTTCAGCAGACATGTATTCAAACCCAGCCTCCAAAATAAAAGCATCTTATTGCTGCTAGTAGCGTATTTGCTTTAAGTTGTATTTTGCACTCACACCATTAATTATTAATGGAGCATAGAGTTGATTCAGGCAGAACACTGAAGACCTGACAGCCAGGTGTCCATATGAACAGTAGAGAGGTTTTCCTCTCTGTAATCATTCCTCCTGTTCATACTGACTATTAAAAGATCTCCTTCATATGAGCTTTCAGTGGAAGTGACATAATCCACAGTGTGTCCACACAGTCATTTAAAGTAGATGATCAGCTTCTATTCAGCTTCATCAGTGTGAGTTAGTCATATCAAGTGATATCTGACACATTTACAGTCTTTTTAGCATCAGATTCCCTCTTAGTGTTTCCCTGTTGAGATGTGGTGGAAGTATAGTAACAAAAAGACTTTGGTACTAAAAACACTGTAACGTTCAAACATAGAAGATGAAGGTTTGACTCATTTGGACAGTTGAAGCTTCATACTAGCTTCTTTTTTACACAGAAGGAGGACTGTGGATTTAGTCCTCCATCACCTACATTGTAAGTGCATTATGAAGGTATCTTCTAATGGTCTGATATTTTGTTATTTTGTATACAGTGTGATCTACATTCTCTCTGCTCTCACCTTATCTTGTAAAAGTGTGATAAACAGTTAGGTGAGCATCAGAACCATATGAGACAGCAGGATTTCCTCTCCTCTTGTTTCATGTTGTCTCTTGTTGTATATATTTCAGGTATGATTTACCACAAGCGCACTGAGCACTTTGAAGAGAAGCCGTTTGCTTGCGAGGAATGCGGTGCCAAGTTTGGAGCCAACTCATCTCTGAAGAATCACATGCGGCTTCACACAGGAGAGAAACCCTACCACTGCAAACACTGTGACATGAGCTTTAGTGTGGCTGCTGCACTCGCTTACCACACCAAGAAGAAACACTCTGAGGGTGAGACGCACACACACACACACACACACACACACACACACACACACACACACACGCACACAAAGTAAGAAAGCAAAGTGTTTATTTTGTGTTATGAGGTAAAAATCAGTCAGATAGTCTAGTTCTTGCTGATTCAGATTTTGTGTGTGTGTGTGTGTGTGTGTGTGTGTGTGTGTGTGTGTGTGTGTGTGTGTCTTTAGGGAAGATGTATGTGTGTCAGTACTGCAAAGCAGTCTTCGCCCAGTCCATTGAACTGACGCGCCACGTGCGAACACACACTGGTGATCGGCCGTATGTGTGTCGGGAATGTGGGAAAGGCTACAGCCAGGCCAGCGGACTGACTGTACACTTGCACACCTTCCACAGTAAGAACACACCAGCATGGCTGCTCACTGCCTGCTGCTTTCTTTTTCCTTAACATGATTTATTAGCTTTTGTTGTTTAACTTTGATAATTTTCTTTTTTTTGGTAAAATAGTTAAAGCATGCATAGAGTTAGGGGACTGCGTGATTAAGGAAGAGGGGGATCAGAATAAGATTATTATTAACATTTAACCAACATGTTTCTGCACCTGTATAGATTTATCTATACAGGTACTGTCAGTGCACCTCACTGTGCACTGACAGTATTAAAGTTTGCTTTGATATTTGACTGTGCCCTTTTTGAACATCATGTGATTCATATCTACTTTTAATATTTAAAATCCAGCATGTAGAGAAACAGTTTGAGGCTCAGAAGCCACAGAGCTCCACTCACAGAGGCTGGAACCAGAGTAATAACAGTTAGTATGTTAGTGTGTTAATATCCAACAAAAATATGGATAGTGCTGGGAAGGGACTGATTTAGCCTCCCTCCCCACTGCAGTCATGTTCACCCCTTCACTTAAATATGAATGGAGTCATTGAATAATTAGATATTAATTCTTTGATTTCTGCTGCCTCATGTCAGACCTGTCAGAACCTCATGACTGTCAGAAGTGCTGTCTGAGCTTCTCTACACTGGAGGAGCATCGGCAGCACATCGAAGAGTTCCACCCGAAGGAGTTCCACAAGTGTCCCACCTGCAACAAGGTGTTCACCAGCGCCGCCCTGCTGGACAAACACAAGGCCACACACACAGGAAGCAAGCCCTTCAGCTGTGACCTGTGCAATAAGTCTTATCAGGTAGGATGTGTGTGAGGTCACTTATTACACAGTCAAAAGAAAAGGGTCCACTCACAGCTCATTGTCAAATGTGTGTCACAAAGTGTGGAGTACTTTCCGTTTCATTTAAATGTCTCTCCCTATGTTGCCACAGCAACTGTCGGGTTTGTGGTACCATAACAGGACCAACCACCCCGATGTGTTTGCTAA
This sequence comes from Scomber scombrus, assembly GCF_963691925.1. NCBI lineage: Eukaryota > Metazoa > Chordata > Actinopteri > Scombriformes > Scombridae > Scomber > Scomber scombrus. The sequence continues at coordinate 2,224,263 of NC_084972.1, forward strand.
CCACACCCGGCAGCTGAAGACTCTGGTTCAGTGTGACGTCTGCTTCAAGTTCTTCCCCAGTGCCGCCAGTGTGGCCAAACACCAGGCAGCTGAGCACCAAGGTAAGGACAAAACAGGGACACACTGTAACGTAGACAGTGGACCTGCACCAACATTATTTGACCCCAAAGGATATCTAGCTTTGAACTACATCTCAATGTTTAGGCTTTTTAGAAATCCAATGTAGATATAAAACTGTATAGACAAAAAAGTACTATTTAAAAGTGCTAATCTGTGCTGAAATGAGGTAGAATGAACTTAATGAGAAGAAGAACAGTTGATATATAAAACCACTCATACTATAATATTATACACTACACTAAGGGCCTGATTTACTAAAGGTTTGCGTGTGTAGAAACGTGTGCAAACTTGACATCACCCGCAAAAAATGTGCAAGCTGATCTACTAATGCAGCGCACTGAGGTTTACGTCTTTCAAATGTGCAAGATAGTACGCGCTGTCCATTTAGTAGTTTACCATAATGAATGTAATATTAGTTGTTTGTCATAATGAATGTAATATGAGACGTTTCAACCCCAGTGTGCAAAATACTGGGAGGAGAAAATGTAAATATGTTATTTAGCACGCGCATTGTGATTTACCAAACCTGAAGGACAGGTATTAACCTGCTGCGCACTGCGCACAGATTAATGCTGTGCAAAACGCACGCAAACGAAATGTGCAATCTATTGCACCGTGCACGCAATTTAGTACCCACTATTTGGGATCTTAGTAAATCAGGCCCTATCTCTCTTGAATTCAAATATACATGTAATTCTTCTGAATAATGTGACCAAGAGAGATTGTATCCCTCAAACAAAAATATGAATCAATATAGAATATATTATAGTGACAATTTGCAGATATAAGAATCTTCTTTGAAACACACAATATTGGGGGTTTTTGTGCACAGTTCCAAGTGAGAACCTGATGTAGAGAGGCTACTTTCACTGTAGGCCACATTCACACACATCCATCCTATATTTAAGTCTAGTTATATCACAGACGCTGTATATCTTAGCTGGGCCACTGCACACACCAGCACCTGCATTACTCTTATCACAAGTTCAAACAATCAAGTAAAATAAATGCTGATATTTCATTTCCAAATATTTGAATAATTACACAATGCAATGTCTGTGTTGTACCGGTAAACATGCACTGGTCTCTCATTGAATAGTGCTGATAAAATGGCAATCAGCTGAAAATTTCCAATTTTAGAAATACAATCTTAAAAGTAAAAACATCAAAGTGTTTTACTGTTAAATGCATCTCAGCAGTCATTTTAGTCTCATTTTTAAATGAGATTGTCTGTCTTTTATTTTGAAGTAATTGTGTTCAAAGAGGAATGCTGTTTTTGACTGTTTGGCCCCAGCTGCACAGCAAAAGGTGAAGTCCTCACAGTTGTGACTTAAGACAGTACAAATGAATAAATAAGAGCAGTGTCTGTTATGCTGTCCTTTCTAACCCTGTGCGTCTGTCCTCCAGGCTCGGCGGCGTCTACGGTGCGTTGTCCGTACTGTCCAGCTGTGTTGGGTGGAGAGGAGGAGATGCAGGAGCACATCAGCACCCAGCACGTGAGCCAGAGCAGCGAGGTGTTCAGCTGCCCACTCTGCTCCCTGGTCTGCACGTCCCAGATAGAGCTGCAGGAGCACCTGCTCTCCTGCCACATGGAGGCACAGGACGAACAGGAGGCTGGGGAGGAGCAGGAGCAGGCCTCCACCTCCCACACGGTAAGGAGCTCTGCTGCTGCACTCACATACCCACATACATACATACTCAGAAAATACTGTTCACCTCAGCTCAATAAAATTTAATTTGAAATCTTTTGCATTCCTGAACATGAGCACACTGTTTTACACTGATAGGTTTCTATATTAGAGATTTCACCAAAGTCCAGTTGACTTCAGCTTGGCCCTCCTCCACACACACCCCCACACACACACACACACCACAAAAGCACATTATGTCAGACTACAAGAGCATTTATCAATCTATACATTTATTATTGTTATTATTATTTATTTGTACTCAATTATTGTCAAAATGTGTACACTGCTTCCCAACTGTGACACACTGTGTGTATACCATTTACATTTTTATTAGTGAAAACTGGTGATTAACAACTCACCTACACACTGGGCCACTATACACTTCATTTAACACTGATTTGAGCAAAGCTTCAAGTAAATTTAACAAGTAAATTGACAAACTACAAGCTGTTGAATCTTGATTCATTTTAAAATAAAAATAATTATTCCATAATATAAAAACAACTGTATGCAGCATTTTAATGAAATAAAAAATCCAGCACTGTTTGACTCAGATAGAAGAACAGATGTTAAAAACACCTCGGAAACAACAACTTTGCTTTACATTGTAGTGTGTGACATGAAATACAGTACATGTCCATCAATTCTCCATCATCTGTGATCAGTATCTAGATAACATCTCATTAGAAAAATACCCACACTGACAAAAAAGTAGCTGCTCTTCAAAAATAAAGACAGAATTATTCCAGGTGTAAAAGGTGACAAATGGGGAACATCTGATTGTTAATTATCTTAAATAATACATTGAAGTTATATCAAACAGGTAGAAAAGTGCTGCTGAAACTTTCAAGCAGCTGACCACACCTCTGAACCCTGCTCTGACATCACTGACATGGTAGTACAAAGTGCAAAAGGATTCATTTTAGAACTGTTTATTAAAACCATGTCTTCTATGTCCAATCAGGTGATCTCAACAGATGCTGCAGGTGATGAGGGGGTGGAGTCAGGCATCTCTGAGGAGCAGTCACAGCTGGCGGCTACACAGCAGGTGTTTGTGACTCTGGCAGGTGGAAGAGAGGGCAGCTCAGCGGGGGAGGTGGTGGAGGTCAACATGTACGACCTGCTGAACAGCTCCGTCACCTTCATCTGCGAGGACAAACAAACAGGTCCTGACTCTTAACTATGAACTTTGACCCCTGGAGGATCAAGCTGAACACTGAGTTTTATTATTATAGTCTGATAATTAATACAACTACAACACAGGATAAACTGACCTGCACAAGCCAAGGACTCTTATTGCTCCAGGTCCATGTTTAGTCCACCAGAAAAAAAGATTTAGTTTTGCAGTTGTAAATAAATGTGGTGAATGTGTATTTGACTTTAGTTTCTATACAGAAACCCAGGTTGGTTTATATGGGATATCCCCAGAGAGCACTGAAGGTCTAAAGCAAATACAAAAGCAGAAAAATAAATATGAACTCCCCCAGGCAGCCTTGTCTGTTTCTGCTCCAGTTACTACACTTCCCAGAATGCTTTTCATCAACTACTAGACATGTGATATGAATTTATAGTTTTGTAAAGTTGAGAAAAATCAGCTTTCAACCATAACTGCACTCCATTCACTGATAAAGACTGTGAGATAAGTTTGGGTTTTGTTTTGGGTTTTTTTTTGTTTTTGTTTGTTTTTTTGTGAGGCAGTCCTAATTAATATAAGTGTGGTCATTAAAGGAAAAGGTTTGCATTATTTTATACTTGAAACAATCCTAGGAAAATACCACAACCAACAATAACTCCCTGTGTTCTCTTACCCTGTCTTTGTCCCTCAGCCCCAAGCCCACACTGAAGACGCAAATCAGTAAACACACAAATATTTCATCTCATTTTTAAGAAAAAGCTTCAGTAATCTCTCAAAACAGCGGGACATTGTAGTTTTTAACAAACCTTTATTCAAACAGGAGGAATAAGTGCATTATTTGGGGACTATTTTCAGCAGAGGATTAATACACATTTGGTGCTCTGCTTTGTGTCAGTAGGACAATGTGTGAGAGAAAAGAGTTAAAATAAACTAGTGTGTGTGTTCAAAAGTGTGACTCATTGATGTGTTTTTAATAGTTTTAATAGTATACAACCACAGAGGAATAAGCTATACCAGGCTTTGATTCACTTGAGGCTAAATGCTAACATAAGCATACAAACATACAATGACAGTGCTAACATGCTAATGTTAAGCAGGGATTATGTTTACATGAATAAATTAGTTTAGATGGGGCTCGTTCGCGCATGCGCAGACGGTCTGTACAGCAAATCGGGCAGTGACAAGTTGTTAGCATGCTAGCATATGATAAACGATAAATAGCTACAAACATACAAGCTGTTGCAAAATGTATTTAGCTTTGCGGGTAGTGTATCATAAACCAAAGTATTAGACAAATTTTACTTAATGTTGGTTTTAGATGAAAAGTCAGAGGATAATCTAATTTATGATAATTTATTCTGAGGACGACATGAATATCTGTACTATTTTTTTTTGATCCTCTAAAAGCAGGAAAGCAGAATATAAAGGTAGCATGTTGAGGCTGTTCTCTGCTCCTGTCAGAGTACAAAGTGTTAGTACTGTCTGTTTTACACTGGATTTCTGTCTGTATGATTATTACATTTTTTGCATTCAACATGCCACTTTTTGTCCACATTCTGTTGCTCCACTTATGCAGGAACAGGAAACCACACCATCAAAACAAATACAAAAGTCCACAGATATACAGCTTTCTTTTTTTTTTTAAAGATTTTATCATTAAGGTGAATTTGTCTCTTTATGAATAAACACAAACAATCAAAATTCAAATGTATGTATTTGTTTATTACAGAAGGTTTACAGGCAGCAATCTGCCGTCGAGAATGGGATCAGTACAAACCTCACAACCTCCACTCTGATCAGCCCACAAACACTGTACAGGCTCATACAGCAAAGTCCTGAGTAGTAAACAGAACAAACAATACATTTATAAGCGAGTTGTGCTCAACAGAACGTCGGAGTATATCCATGTCATTTAATGAAGGGAAGAATACATTCTAAGGCAAAGATTACAAAGGATTTTAAAAAGGTGAAATTAGGAAATTCACAGTTTCTGGAATTTTACGTTCTATAAATTTGACTTTAAAATAATATATATATATATATATTTAAAAAAAATTCCCAATAGCGTACATTCATTGCATCCAGATTGAAAACAAAAAGAAAAGCTGAAGGAACGGTTAAAACGTCAAACCAAGCTGAGGAAATATCCTGGAAATGATCTATTATTGCCTGATTTTCTTCCAGGTTCCCATTATTCAGTGCATTCTACATTGATGAGTCCTTTAGGAGAACCAAGATATGTCTGCCGTCTGACAACCACACAATGATTTGTGATGAGCTTAGTCTTATATCAAAAAGGAAACTACTGATTTGTACTGGCATGGGCTGCATAGTAGTGATTAAGATGAAGTTTAGACAGTACATCCAATAGGTCTTTGTGCATCAGGTTTGCTAGCAGAATTAAAAATAGTCCACATGAATCTGTCCCAGCAGGGTCTCCCAGAATGTCCTGATTACTGTACCCTAAATAACAGCTGCTTTCTACATAACTGCAAAGCAAAGCAACTTTTTTGTGCCATGTTAGACTTTTATTTACCCTAAATTCAGCCTGTCAGGTAATACTTGCTTCCAAGCTGTAGCTCTCCCAACAAGCTCTGTGTACATCAGATGATTAGTTTGATGGTTAAAAACAGGAAAGATCTTAATCTCTGCATAGGAAGATGATTTCGAGCTCATTCATAAGGACGCTGGTTTGCTTAGAACAAGTCGTGATTCATTTGCCCTTGTCTAGTTTTAAATTGGATAGAAAAGTGCAGTGATTGATTCAGTTTTGAAATATCCTCATGACTATATTTCAGAGGTATTAAGAGAACAGGACAAAGCTTTAAGCTTGTAATGAAGGGGGATTGGATTCATTTACGTCAGTTTGGTTCCTGGAGGGACTGACTGATGATGTCTTAGCTAGAGGAAAGCTATGTACCTTTGACTTTGTTTGACGAAGTAACACAAAGGCAAAAATAAAAAAATCACACAGGGCACAGCTAACATAACCAAATAAAAGACAGGATGCTAAATGTCACATATACACACACTGAAAAGTTTTTAAAAAGTTCATGAACCAGAGGTGCTACATGTAGCTTTGCATACAGTCTTTCTCATGATAATGTGTATAGTGTTTGTGTAATCAAATGAGCCCTCAATGTGGAAGCCATTCAACTAATAACTAAAGAAAAGCACATTACCTTATTGCTTTCCTATTGTTTAATGATAAATGAGCCCTTATCAGAAACTACAAAAACTCACAATACTCAATAGTATCATTTGCTTTCAACCAGTGTTGCCTAACAAAGCTGTCCAGCAGACAGGGAGACCTTAGCAATCATTAGGAGTCATTTTTCTGTTCATCTTACGGAGCTAAATCCAAATATTCACTTTCTCTGTTTGTATTATTCTTTTTGGGGTCATCACTGAAAATGTCTATATACACATTACACATTTTCTGCCACTGAATATGTGTAATGTGAAAAAAAAAATGTTGTATATTTGTGTTTGAGTTTTAAATGCTAAAGACAACATGTAGCACCTGTAAGCAGTCGAGACAGACGCAGCACAAAAACACCACAAATGAATAAATAAATAAGAGTTTACAGGCTGGTATATAATCCACCACAGCACCTTCATTGCAGGAGCTGCTAACACACTCAGTGTTAAACTAAACAGCAGTCGTGCTTTATATCCCTTTAGAAAGAGTCTCTTTTGCTTTCACTGCATATGTAGTGCAAATATTCCTCTGGAGAGGCAAAGGCAGAGATGTAGACCAGCTCAGCTCTGCCTCCAGCACTTTGTCAGACTGATGACCATACCTCATGTGTCTGTGCGCACATCTGCGCTTCATAATTCACATTTTATGCATAGTGTCATCTGATTCTTTGAGAATCCCTTTTTGTTTTTCATTTGAACCGTAGTTGCAGCTTGAGGACACTAAATGTTTCTAGTTGCAGTTCTTTTACTGGCCAATAAATGCTGTAGAGAAGGTATGACGGGTAAGAACACAACTTAGTCGTTTGACTCCTCAAATGAATAAAAAATGCTCAAATGTGAAATTTGTACCCTCAAATGAATTCATTCCTCAAATTACATCAATTATTTATCACAAGGAATCAATGTGATAACAAGTGAGGTAAAATGAGGAACTTACTTATGAAGACATTTTGCATTTTCAATTCAAGAATACAAATTGATCATTAGTGGGCACAAATGATCAAAATCAGCTGTATTTTGTGTGTGTGTTTTGAGATGTGTATGTTGGGTCTCTAAATGAGGATTTTCTGTCTCCAGTAACTAACAGAGATGAGGACAAGCTGTAAAATTAGGTTCCAGGCTTCAAACCTTCCCTTGATAAATATGTGGTTGAAGACAGACGCTTGTTTTCATGTTCTTCTTCAGTCTATGAGACTACTAGTGTGTGAAGCGGTTTGCTTTGATTATTTCATCTTCAAATGCTGCTTTAGCCTTTGATTGTCTCTGAGCCTCTGATTAAAACATCAATCCAATGTGGCCACAGAGTAAATACAGTCTAATCCTCTGTGTCTACTAGCTGGTGATCTTCTTGCGGGGCAGGTAGCCATTAGTGATCTGGTTCATCACCACCAGGGCGGGAAAGAGGGGCAGCAGGAGGAAGGCCCACCATGCCACCCCTTTAACGGTGGCCTGGAACCAGTCTGAGAACATGGCCGACATGATGGTCACTGTGGCCAGCAGGTAGACCACCAAGCCGCAGGTAGCGTGGTACAGCTTCAGCCTCTGCACGGGCCGGTTCAGACGCAGCAGCTTGGGGAACATAACGCAGACGCCGCAGGCCGCTTGGAGCGCTGTGGCGGCCAATGTGCAGATGCCCAGCAGGCTGTGCCAGCTGACCAGGTGAGGGCGCTCTGACACGTTCTTGCTGGCCACCATGAAGCTGAGCCCAGTAGCTGCAGCTATCAGGACCAGAGCCTGGCAGAACCAGTGGAGACGGACTTTACCCTTCCGAGACTTAAAGCAGAAGGGGGATCCTTCAGCTGAGAAGAGGAGGATGCCTTCAGTCATACACAGGCAGTACTGGAGGAGAATGAAAAGAAAGAAATGTGGTAAATAAATACGTTGTCATTATTTGGAGCAAAGCAGGTATAGATTGTGTGTAAGAGTGTGGTTACATTCACCAGTGTGGATTTTAAGGATAATTAGCAAAATACAGAGACTGAATGTTTTAGGAAATGACATTTAGAGCAGTTAATCTGTTGACTGGAAATAAATATGACATGTCCAAATATATGATTTTATCAGACACCTGCCAGCCAATCAGAAATCAGTATTATTACAGTATGTTTGCAACATTGTAAAACCTTACATTTAATTAAGCTGTTATACTACTGAGCGCTGAGTTGTAATGAATTATAGTTTCAGGTACAGTATAGTATGGTACAGTACAGTATGGTACAGTACAGTATGGTACGGTACAGTACAGTATGGTATGGTACAGTAGAGTACAGTATAGTATGGTACAGTACAGTATGGTACGGTACAGTATGGTATGGTACAGTAGAGTACAGTATAGTATGGTACAGTACAGTATGGTACGGTACAGTACAGTATGGTATGGTACAGTAGAGTACAGTATAGTATGGTACAGTACAGTATGGTACGGTACAGTATAGCATGGTACAGTACAGTATGGTACGGTACAGTACACTATAGTATGGTACGGTAGAGTACAGTACGGTACAGTATAGCATGGTACAGTACAGTATGGTACGGTACAGTACACTATAGTAAGGTACAGTAGAGTACAGTATAGCATGGTACGGTACAGTATGGTATGGCACAGTACAGTATAGTATAGTACGGTACAGTACGGTACTGTACAGTACGGTACAGTACGGTATGGTACAGTACAGTATGGTACAGTACAGTATGGTACGGTACAGTACAGTATAGTATGGTACAGTACAGTATGGTATGGTATGGTACAGTACAGTACAGTGCATTACAGTACAGTACAGTACAGTGTGTAGGTGTGTCTGGTTGCACTGGTACAGAATTGACTGTTACATAACTTCCTGCCAAATCAGTTGTCAGGGGTTGGTCTGTTTGAATGTCAATCAAAAAAAACCTTTGAGATAAACCTGTCAACAAAAACAACAATGTGGAAGAGAGAGATTAAGATCAGATCTGCTGACAGTCAGAAATCAGTCTGAAGGAGACTGGGATTTAGATGACATCTAATTTAAATAAGAAGACTATCATCCCAATAAATCAGTTTAACCCTAGTGTGTGTGTGTGTGTTTGTGTGTGTGTGTGTGTAACAGAGTTATAAATAGCCTTCTGTTGTATGTGCTTTGAAATGGTTTCTGTGAGAGAAATCCTGACACGTCAATCAAAGATGTGCATCTTGAAAGAGAAGAAGTGTTGTGACATTCATGGCTGACATACTTGGATGACTGACTCATCACACTGCGCTGCCATGACACACAGAAAGGCCATTTCAGAGTGAAAAGCTGCGCATAACAACATAGCGTAGGTCACTTTGTAACACAATAGCTGACGCAGTGATGCAACACGGCCGTTAGTGGCTCCACTCCCTCCTACTAACCGCTCCTATCTATTATTCACAGTGGAAAGAAGGATGGAGACTCAGTGACTACAGGGTGTGAAGGTATGTTTACAGCTAATATTCAACTGGAAAAATATTTGTGGAATCATTTATTCTTTAGCTCAGTTTATGTCAGATCAGAAGCTCACAGGCTGTCTTTCTAATCTAAATGTAACCAGTGTTAATCATTACTGAAGGCACAACACTGTAGTATCATTCCTACTGGTAATTGATGGTTTTTATGTCTCCAAAAGCCTAAAACCATGGAGGAAAGAAAAGCAAATAGTAATAGTGGTACTTTCTCTTCAATTTCTCCCCCTGCACTCACACAGGGAGCAAGATGGAATGACTAACCAATGAACTCTTTATGAAAATGAAGTAACCTAATATAATAATCAATAAATCATGAGAGTCATTTCAGAAGTACTGTTGATGACTCCAATGTGAGAATTGGATGTTTTTCCTTTTCTTGATATCAATGTAAAGATTTTGAAATGGTTGAACTTTTGTACACTAAATGATTGATCAATAAATGGAGAAGATAACTGCCACTTAATAATTTGTCATAAGTAAGAAATGCTAAGTTGTACTTATGAAATATGGAAATCATGTTTGAGAGATGGAGAAGGTAAAGTCATGTATAAGACTGTAAACTTACTGCAACAGACATGCACAATGGATGCCAGGAAAACAGACCTGCAACAAAGAGAAACACCAGTAAGCAGTCTGAGAATAATTTATGGATGTTAACAATTCGTTCATGATCGCAGAACTAATTATGTTTCCACATTTGAGCAAATTATAGGATTCAAGTGTTTCTCGACCAGTTTCTACAGCTGGCAAGAAAATGTGATATTTGATAAAAACAGCTGAAGCACACAGTGGGAGGAGCTGATCCCACTGAATGATACTCTACTGTATTTAACCTCTGATTGTCTTAACTGACTGACAGAGTGACTTGATAAGAGTTTTCTGACTGATTCATTGATTATGTCATTGATCAGTTACCGATCACTCACTGGTTCCAGCTTCTCAAATGTTAGTACATCACAAACTGTTTTTTCCTGTTTCGCCTCAATGTAAAGTTGACAGTAAGACAGGATTCATATTGATACTGAAAATGATCATGATTTACTACGTTGTTAGAAATGAGTAGTAATACTACACACCTACAGAAATGAAAAAAGCATGATTACAAATCTTCAGAACAACATTAAAGGAGTATTACACATAAGAAATATCCATAACTGTGTTAAATGCTACAAACATTGATCCAGTGAATACAATATTGTCAAGGTGGTTATGAAGGAAAAGTAGTTTGATCTAATCAAATCCAACTGTGTCTGTCTGTATGTTTGTCCTCTGCTTTTGTCAACAACAGTTCATTGGGTTGACTTCACAGCTGGCAGGTGTGTTGCTGAGCAGCAGAGGAAGTGTTCTCTGGAAGCAGTCATACTGGAGGCCAACAATCAGCCAGGTCTGAACAGGCTCCACATTACTGTATTATACATTTGTGACTGCCAGGTTTCACCTCATACATTCACTGAGACAAGAGAACTAGCCTTTAAATAAATTACTATTTCAAAGTGTAGAGCCATATGAAGAGGTTATTAAATATGAAGTGTATTACATTTATCAGGTTTATTTACATGAGTAATCCTTAAACCAAACTAAAAGCTATGAATTACTAGAGCCTCAACAAATAAAGCCATGATTAAACTGCTGTTCGATCCATCAATTGAAGCAGATTAAATACACAATCATTTGGATTTAGTGACACATCCATGTCTGCACTCACTGGTTCCGGGTCTGGACAGCAGGGAGATGATGAGGGTCAGGCCGAGGCCGGTGACATGAGCCGCGATCACCGCCGCCCTCCTCATCCACACATAGAGCCAGAAGTCCCGCATCCCCAGCCCCTCTCCCACCGGGCTGTACTCCACGTCCGCCCACATGCTACCTGCTGGGGCTGTGCATGAGCTCCATGCTCACCTGCTACTGAAGGAGGAAGAGACTGGAACAGGCGGCCAGATGTACATGACTTTAGTCAAGTTACACGCAAGCACAGCAGTGTACATCCGGTGTGTAGTTCACACATTAAAACTCCGCTTCAAGATTATATCAGCCTCATTAAATAAAAGGTGAATTATATAAACGTTAAATTGGTACACTAAAAAAAAAAAAGAAAAAAAAAGAAGAGTAATTGGGAAGGTGCTGTCTAATGCGGCAGAAGGGAAAACAAGGGAAGATCAACTTCCGGTTGTAGTATTGACTCATTTGACGAAAGAAATAATCCCTCTGAGTCAAATCCAGTGTGATTGCAGATTAAATGTGTGTGCTAAAAGGAGTGACGAGGCAGACAGCAGCAGCAGGATGGCGGGAAGACGTCAGTCATGATTACAGCAGCATGAACAGCCTGGCAGCTTGTTGTCTCCGTCACATCTTCTGAATCCACACATCAGCAGTTAGACATGCGCTCGCTCACACGCTGCCACGGAATGAACCAGGTTGTAAAGTTTAAACTGTAAGCTTTCTTTGCTGATGTTGCTTCATGTTTTGCTTTCACTTCCTGGTTTGAATCTTGGCCAAAGAGTGTGGCGAATCAGATGCTTCACTTCCATTTCCTGCTGTCACGTGACTGTTTAGTAGCTCTTCAGTGACCAGCTGATTTAGTTATTGTTGTGTGTATTAAAACGAAAAGTAATCATGTAACATCATGAGAGGCACTAGGGATAAGGACACCATATCAACCGGGGGATGTAACCTTCCGCCTAATTTGTATCACTCCACTTTTCTTTCCGTCCACAGAATGACAACTAGAACGGAACTGTAACGTCATGTAGACAGCGGTGTCGAGCACGCACTGCGCGCTCCAGCTGTGTCCGCAGCTAATTAAAATGATGATTGATGTTACTGCTGTATGTTGTTCAGAGAAATAAAAAGAAAAGCAGAAGCGCATGTGAATGTATTATTCTTATAAAGTATTTCAGACACTAGCTGCTGTGATGTTTCAGTATTTACAGACCAAACTGACCCACAGCCGCACATGTTGAAGCGTGATGTGTAAAAGCGCACAGATGAGCAGCTTTAATTTAGCACACATCTTAACTCTTAAAGATCCGCATCTTTGTAATAATAAAGAGACAAACCTCTCTAAAGATATCACCTCTGGGTGACAAGTAAATATTTATAGTTAGTTCTTGGTGTGTGTGTGTGTGTGTGTGTGTGGGGGGGGGGACTTAAATCTTGATCTGACTTTTTCATTTGTATCAGCCTGTATGCACTCTACATTTACCATATATTGTATGAATGGATTTATTATTCAGAGTTTTGAGTTGTCCAGTTGATTTTTGTGTTGTGGCTGTTCTCAGCTGCACAATGAACACAGTTAATCAAACTGAGCAGAGGGAAACAGTCCCTGCAGACACAGCTATACATTACTGTGTTTAGGATTGTATGATTCAAGAGTTCCAGACAGAAACAAATGCCTAAATTAAAGACACAGCCTGTAGATGTTTTACGGATGCAGTTAAAGCAGCTCTACACTTGATTACAAATCACCAATATGAATGGTGACCCCTCATATTACACCTCAGCCCCCAGAGAAAAAGATGCATATTGCATTTTAATGAGTTCATAATTCTTCCTGTCATTGAGCTCTGCTCGGCTTCCTGCTTTGGTCTCCACACTCACCTTGTGTGTCCAGTTTGTTCAGCACACATTTACTGACCTTCCAGAGCTTCATCTGAACTAAGCTGTAACATTACTGCAGTGATAATGTAATCATCTTAACATCTTAGACATTTGCTAAATCAATTATCATTATTCTAAACTCATGCTGTGTATCCAGGTAAGGTTGAAACTTCTATTGGAATCGTATGATTCAAAAGCTCTCCAGGACACTATAAACAGCACGTCAAGCTGAATGACTGAGAAATTTAAAATTATTCATGAATGTCACTCACAGTGAGCATTTTATAGCTTCAATAGAGTATTGGAACAAGCACAAACAGAACATCAATGGGACACTGTGCAATGTTTACTTGTCACAAACTTAAATATAACACAAAAAGATGTAAGAAGTAGTCACAGAAACAAAGTGTAAAGGACATTTTTAATCCATTTTTATAAACCAACATATTTAATTTAGCAGCATAACCGGATGGTCTTGAGGTATATCTAAATCCATAATCTGAATTTCATCCCACCCCCCCGCTCCCGTTCTCCCTCAGACATTCATCCAGACAACAGCAAACACACAGACCCACACACCCAGCTGTGATTCACACAAACACATCCATACTGCACCAACTCTGCACATACAAACAACCAACACACTCATACACGAGCATATGCTCAACAGACAAAAGGCAGACGAGTGCGTGGATGCACACACACACACACACACACACACACACACACACATTTGAGTCCTGTTGTCTCAGTTTTGGACTGAGCAGAGCTGGCTCCCTCATAGTGGCTTGTAAGGCAGGCACACTTAATGGTGCAGTTTTGGCTGTGGGACAAAAAGAAAAAAAAGATATTGTTACTTTAATTGTTTGTACATTCACTCCACAGTTAAGAATGGAGTGGAATGAAACAAAGTGACATACAGGGGTCAGAAAAATCTGAATCACAACACAGTAATCTGATTTTTAAATAAAACTGTTCAAATGTTAGGGTTTGGGGGCAGTCAGGGGCACTGCAACAAAATCAAGGAATGTACCTTTAAATACTGTGTTTTAATTTTAAATACGAAGCATCAAACTGCTAACCTCTGTTAACACACACACACACACACACAGTTACTGCACCATGTAGACGGTGGAAGTTAGTCTTTTTTAATAAGAAAATATACAGATCTCAAGATGAGGTGTGTCACACAGCTCTTACAGTGTGTCTACACAGTGTAGTGTGAGCTGCACGTTTAGCAGCTTCTAACAGAAAGATAACCAGCAGTCAGGTGATTAACTTTGTCTTTGATCTGATTATGGAAGCTTCTGTTACCTTATTTAATTCTTTAATCTTGTTGGTCTTTGTCGTTATTTGAAAAGGTGCACACTGTACTTTAACCTGGCTGGACATATTCATATGCATTGGCATGGTGATAAAAATCTCAATCAATCAATATTAATGTTTTGCAACTGTTGAGTTTCACTAAAAGATGTGAAAACCAACCCACTGCTGTTATATTCTGCTTACTAACTGAATCCTGTGCGATCCTGATTTTTTAAAAACATTTTGTAGATTTCAGCTAAATTCATTCTCTCTGTCACACTGACAGAACTGTCTGCAGATAATCAGTTTGGAGTAATAGCTTGTGGTCTGGAAGATAGCTCTGAAACATTTGTAGCTTGCTCTTTTACAGAGGACAGCAGCTGTGGTCAGCCTGGATTCACAGGAGTTAGAGTGGATTCCTCTGGTGATCCACTTTCATATTGAAAAGATTCTAAAACTCAGCAAAAACTTCTAATACTGCTGTTTGATACAGTAAACAATAGTGATATGGAGTATTCCTTTAAATTCACAGACTATCCACAATGTTAGAAGTGTGTGTTCATGTCACACCTCTGGCTTGATTACACTTGGTTCTTCACACATCTTTGTGGGCGCTTACAGTTCCTTACAGAGGTGTTATGTGGGTATTAAACTGCTTTTAATAATGTTTAGAAAAGAAAAAAGCAGTGGTGTTCATCGCCTGCTTCTGACCTCTAACACTCCTCAGCCTCCACTATAAAGTCATATATATGCAGCTCACTTTCCTCCACACTCACCTTCTGCGTGCCCAGTTTCTTCTCCACGCCCCCGGCCAGCCCCCCGCCCTTACTGTCCTTCCAGGGGTAGAAGTTGGAGCGAGGAGAGGAGGAGGAGGTGGCGGAGGTGGAAGAGGACGAGGAGGGCAGACGGTGCGCTGAGGGTTTAGAGGAGGGCGAGTGCTCCTCGATGCTGCCCCCCCCCTTGCGTTTCTTCACCAGCCCCTGGTGCTCGAAGCCCCTCCCGCTGCCCTGCCCGTGCGGTCCTGAGTCCCCCACGCCGCCCCGGCTGTGGGAGTTGTTGGTGGCAGAGGAGGGGTCTGGGGGTGATGAGTGGCCCAGAGGAGGGTGTGTCCGTCTGTAGGTCCAGACTGCCTTGGCAGCTGGTGAGTGGGACTCTGATGGGGAGGGCTGGGGACGCGGTTTGCTGCTGGGGGAAAGCGTGCCGTTGGTCTGTCCGTGTGGGAGGGGCGAAGGAATGGGGGCTTTGGAGGAGGACGATGACGAGGAGGAAGAGGCAGAAGGCGGCCGGCCCCGGTCCTGGAGGACGATGCAGTTCCTGTCGGGGCCTGAGTGCTCCCCTTCCTGGGAGGGGGCTTTGCGCTTGCGGAGGGCGGCGGCGGCGGCGGCCTCCTCTCGCAGCTTCAGCATCTGCTTGCTGGGACGCCCCACCGGGTTCTTGGATCGCCCGCCACCGCCCCCCTGACGCACCGCCGCAGGCTTAGCTGGAGACACCAGGTGACTGCCACCCGAACCCCCGCCGCTGCCCCCCGAGTTCTCTGATTGTATGGCTGGGGAGGGTCTGCCTGGGCCACGACTTGAAGATGAGGAAGAGGAGGAGGAGGATGAGGATGCAGTTTTGATGGAGGAGCTGATGTGACTTCCTGTGCGGACTTTAGAATGCAAAGAAGAGGGGGAGGACGTGGCGGATAAGGACGAGGGGGACGAGGAGGTGATGGTCTTGGCTGAGGAAGGTGGAGACTGAAGGTCTGTGGCTTGAGGTATTTTCCTGGATGGAGAGAAAATAAAATCAATCAATAAAACAAATTGATCAGTAAACATCCTTCAAGTGTTTAACCTTTATGAGCCTTTATGTGCTGCTGAGTCTCCTTCTGACTTTATGTAAGACATGTTCTCTACATCTCAGCTTCTGATTATCTAATATTTATAACCTGAGTTTTATATCTAACACATTCCATTCAAACTAAGTCCTATAACAGAGGTCACTAATAGGTGGACCACGGTCTGGATCCGGACCCAGACGCCGTCCTATCCAGACCCGTACCCGTAACTGATGAAATATTGAGGATTGTTACATTTTGTCTATTTTAATTGGCACAGCATCTCCAGCTATTAGAGCGGCCCTCAGAAACTCACAGAACACTGTGCATAGTGAATCCTCTCACGTGACGCTAATCAGCCAATCAAAAATTGTGCATTCAGACATGTGGAGAGACTGGACTGTCAGTGAGATGCACACAGAGAAAAGAGTTCATATGTGTTGAGATGTTTTGTTATAAAGTTATTAGATGTGAAATGAAGTTTATGGTTTAAGTTTAAGTCCAGTTTAAAAGTAAAAAGGAATTCTTTTTTATATATATTTTTTAAACTAAGCACTTTATTTAAGAAGCACAATCAAAAGCTTCCTGTAATGCACTTTATTTTAAAATGCATTCTTTATTTGATGTAAGAAAAGAAAATATATTATTTTATCATTTATTTGAATCCCACAAGTAGAGTGTAAATACTAATAAATGAATTGTACTGTATTAATGTGACAGTCTACAATCTAGCCACTAGACACAGATGCTGATGGAACTACAATGCTCCTTCAAGCTACTGAAAAATAACACAGACATTATGATGTTCTGGACCTTCACTTGAGGACATTTACACTAATTGTGCCCCAGTGAGCAAAACAGCAGCACTTCTGCTTTGTGCTACGTTACATGAACTGTCATTTAACACACTGATTTAACACTAACCGTGAATGTGACTGACTACAACTCACTGTTTGGTGATTTAAACACAACTTCTCTTTTTACACTCTTGATAATAATGTACATGGGTGATGTGAAGAATGCCATGAAACTAAACTGACTGGCATCATCTGTTATATTCCGATTGTGAGTATTATTGTAAGGATACGTGTAGAATAAGTGGTGGCAGTAGAGTAAGAGGATTATTAGACTATTTTGACGGTACTAGTTTGGGTCACAGAGCATATTGTTCATATGACTGCATGCAGTGAACCGTAACATTCATACTGTGATGGTTCTAGCAGAGGCTCTTATGTAGGATACTGTTGTAGGAGACAGTTGGTCAGAGATGTGAATGCAGCTGAGGACTCTTTTGTTAACACAGGAAAAACTACTGCTTCATCACAGTTCTGCAGTATTTATCTAACTGAATTCCATTTGTGGGTTCGACATGGAAACTGTTGTTGTATTTCTTCCCACTCTGCCCCTTGCAATCACCCCTATACAACATGATATTTTCAATCATTTGAATTATTTTCATATAATTTTGTATTATTTTTAGCTCCTGTACTGATTCTACTGTTAACTTTGCTCAGGTCTCTTTTAACTGCTGCTTTTATGTCTGTCTTTTAGTTTACGATTTTTTTAATTAAGTGTGTATGTTTTATTTAACTTTGGCACAGGGATCCTGACTAACGCAATATCATTCCTCTATATATTTGTTTATACATAGGTGCAATGACAATAAATAAACTTGAAACTAACTAATGGAGCAGCCAATGTTAAAACTGCAGCAGTGCATTTATACCCAACACAGAATTAAATAAAGAATTTAAAAGAAAAAAATCTTATGTACAGATGGGTCACTGTGTGCATTTAACATATTAAAAATCAGCATTCAATGAATCTATAGAAAGATGGTTTTTTTTATTTAAATTTAACATTTATATTAGTCCCAGACTACACAAAAACACACTATAAAAAATATTATATATAAAAAAAATCTTACACTCCCTTCACCAGTGTTTCTCAAACTTCTTCACATCATTGACCCCTACATTGACACCAATTACACCCTGGACCTCCAACTGGTAAGATTTTTGTTTTCAGATGTTTTATTACAGAAGGTGTATGTATACATTCTGTCATAATGTTACCTATGGATGGAATTATAGTGAAAATAAATTATTCCCCTTTTTGCTGGGGACCCCGTGGAATCACCCGAGGGACCGCTGGAGGTCCCCGGACCCCACATTGAGAACCATTGCCCTACACAAACAGATATGAAATAATTACATGTAAATTTTAGCAATTACATTTTATTAGATGTAAATGTCTTTCTGTACACTATCTAAATGAGCTGTTTAAATAGTGTACAGTGCAGAGTAGAGACACAGCATCCACACACTCTCTGACAGACAGCCAATCATGATGTGTGAGGTCATCTGTTAACACTGATCTGACACCTACACCTGCTCTGATCATCTACCTCCACCTGATTTCTAACATGCATGAACATGTAGTGAATATCAGCTGATAGTGAAGGGAAATGAGTCTCCATCTTACTGCCAACCTCACAGACTCTTCCTCGCTCCTGTTGTGGGCAGCAGAAAACACCATCTGCTTCATCTATTACAGACTGAGCTGGAGCTTTCACTCAAGTTTATATGCATTACAGTACACAGGATCTGATGTGACTAACCAGTGGATGACTGTCTACAAAGAAAGTGGGTGGAGGTGGAAGCAGAGTGGTACATCATCATTCACCGCTCAGCATTTTAAAACATAACACTGGTGATTAGCAAATATCATCTGCGTGATCAGGAAGGTGGAAGAGTGTGTCATTAAAAGTAGCGGCCAATTTGAGAAGAACATTTGTAGTGTA
The DNA here is from genome assembly GCF_963691925.1 of Scomber scombrus. Classification (NCBI taxonomy): domain Eukaryota; kingdom Metazoa; phylum Chordata; class Actinopteri; order Scombriformes; family Scombridae; genus Scomber; species Scomber scombrus. Next base: position 2,243,397 of record NC_084972.1, read on the forward strand.
GGCATGTCATCCATCTGCTGCTGACAGCTCATTTTTAGCACAGAGTAGAAGCAGTTTAAACACTGTACTGACAGCACAGACATTTCTATACCTTTCAAAACCTCCTATAACCGTTGGCTCTTTTTGTTTAACTGATCAATAGCTGCTTTTTAGGCTGAATGTCAGTGAGGAAAAGTAACCAAAATGACTGTTTCCTTAAAAAAAAAAAAGTACTTACTTCCAGAGATGGGCGCTGATGTGCTGCTCCAGCATGCTGCTGAGAGCCGACCTCAGGTGGTGCAGTCTTCTGTCAAACGTGTAGATGCCGTGACCCAACGAATGGCTGCCAAATGAACACACCTACAGAGAGAAGACATGTTAGAAATCTTTTACAGAATGTTCTCCTGTACATACTGTATCTACATGTGACACCCAGCCTTTAGTGTGTGACCTCAGATACATTAACATCACATTTCATTGGTGGATTGATTATGTGGCTTGATGCATTTCTTGGTTAAAATAGGAACAACTTTTGCAACAAACCTAAAAATGACTATTTACTAATGACCATCCATGTCTTTATTTGAACTCAAAGCAGCTTCTACATCAGGGGTGTCATACATACGGCAGGTGGGCCATAGCCGTCCCACCAATAACTTTGTAAAGTATGAAAACTGCAGAAAAGAAATGAGTTTTTCAATAAAACATGCTGCTATTCTCGCTTATTTTTGCTCACAATTCATAGTTAATGCTTCTGATCTTCCCGTCGACATCCAGCTTAATAATTGAGTTGCAACATGATTCAGATTTGAACTACACATTTTTCCTGGGAGGGGAGGGAGGGGGTTTTGGACACATTCCTTCAGTATCTCTTACCATGGTACTCATAGATAGTTCATTCTAGTAAAGTTGATTATGTATTATATATAACATATGTTATTTATGGGTTATTGCGTAGTGGTTTTACTGGTCCTGCCCACTTGAGATCAAATTGGACTGTATGTGGCCTCCAAACTACCCCTGCTCTACATCCTACAACCTAAAACACTTACTCTCTGACTGAGCACATGAGAATAAGTTTAAGGTGTCCACTGTCCACACATTCACTGTGATATGAAAGGAATGAGGAAGACAAAGATTTGGGAAAGTGAGATAAATATCCAACTGTCAGTGTAGTCAGGTGTGGAGAGCTGAGGGAACACTGAGCTGGAGGTGAAGCAGTGCTGCATTGATCCACTGAGCAGCTGTGCTTGCACAAACATGATTTTGCTATGATCACAATGACTTGCTACCTGTGATTATGTCATCACAACGTAACACTCATAAGCCAGAGCATGGTTGGAACTTATATTTTATGCTCTATTTTAGTCTAGCTTTTTGTTTTCTTTCTCTCTTTCTATTTTTCTCTACTTTGTTTTCTTTTTATTATAATTGGGTTTTCTTGTTTTTAAATTGGATGTTTTAATGTTTCCAATTTTTACTGTTTAATATGTTTTTATGTAAAGCACATTGAGTTGCCCCTGTGTATGAAATGTGCTCTATATGAATAAAGCTGCCTTGCCATCATCTGATGACACCAAACGTACTGAATAAAGCGGGGGGGGGGGGGGGGGGGGGGGGGGGGGGGGAATCAATGTCACTATGCTTTGTAGTTATTCTGTATTCATGGATGTCTAATTTAAAGATTTGGAAATGGATGATGAAATATGCCTACAGCATCTCAGAGTGTTAGTGTTACATGTTTGACATCAGGTGGACACAAGCTTGAAATTAAAGGAACTTGTGTTTCTCACTGACTGCTTTAACAACATATTTTGTTTTTTTGTTTTTTTAAGTTTTATTTTGGGCTTTTTTGCCTTTATTGTATTAATAGGCGGCATAGAGGCCGACAGGAAACGGGGGGGGGGGGGGGGGCCTGGTTCAATTGCTGGAATTGAACCAGGGGTGCTGCCTTTATGTGGGATGCCCTGTAACCACTCAGCTACCAATGTGCTCCATATTCTGTTTTTATGTTATTTGTAGAAAGCAGCTGTTTTCCAACACATGAGCCGTAACAATATGATCAGATAATAGAATGTCAGGGCCTATTTCTGGGTTACATTTCAAGAGCTTCTGCCCTCTACAGAAAATGCTTACAGCAGTTCTAAAGAACAAAACAAGATGGAATGGTCTTCAAACTCCTCTATCAGCTTTCAAATATACTCTGTGTACTTCCCTGCTTCTCTTTCTTCACTGTAAAACAAGTTCATCCTGCTCACCGCTAGTGGTCTGGGATGTGCAGCAGATGATGGAAACTCTACAGGCTCCTCCGGTCCTTCTGCCTCGCTCTCATCACTGGAAATTCTTCCATGAACGAGAGGCGAGGGCGCTCTGACACTGCCCTCATCCTGCCGCTGCTTCTCCTCCTCTGGGGTGATCTCTGAAGCAGCTGTGGAGCGACTGTGAAGAACACAAATGATTGATTTTTATCTGTAGATTCATATACTAATGCTCACCATCTCATAATGATGTACTGTGCTACGTTACATCTCTAACATACAGGAACATAATCTACTGTGCTGTGTAGTTGTATATCATCATGTGTAGAGGATCAGATTAGTCATGAATGTATAAACCTGCAGTGAGTTAATCAGCTTCAAACAGGTGATGATGTACCTCATTCAGATAGGCAGTGACTCAGGTTAAACATGCATTAGTGGTCAACTTTGGGTTCATGAATCATCCAAACTAAGGGCTGGTTTTTACTGTGTGGTAAAGTTGACGTTCATGGTCTCTATTTAAATTGTCGCATGAAGCATCTTTGAATATGATGAAAAGGGTTTTATAATTGAAATATATTACTTAGCAACATAGTGCAGGATGATGAGTGAGACAAATGAAACTGAGGAGCTATATTTGGTAGTTTATGTAACTTCTTGTAATTCTATGGTTTAACAGTGAAGTCACACCACAAGCTGTCAATAGGAGGGTCATGTGGGTTCAACACATGTTCAGTAGATTTGAAACATACACTCGTGTGCGGTAAGAAAGGAGTATGAATATGTGTGTTGCGTATGCATACTGACTTTGGAGGAGTTGACCACACATCACTGCCTCAAAACTAAATGATGTCTGACCAGCTGTGCTAGTTAAAACCAGGGTATCTGCACATTTTTAAGTACTAATTTAATGACTTTTAAGACCTTTTTAAAACCTCTTTAAGGAAAAAATAAAACAATTGCTGCTTCTTGTATTAAAACTGCTCAGCAAACAGTGGTGGAGGAAGAATTTAGATCCTTTACTAGTGTAAAAATACTAATGTCACTTCAGTAATAGTAAACATTACCACATGTGACTGTTGTACTCATACATTAGATATTATGAGACATATAATGTATAATATAATATATTATGAGACATACTAGTGTTGTAGTGGGTTGAAATGGAGCTCATTTTGAAGTCATTTATATAGGATTGTAACTATTGATTAGTTTCATTATAGTTACTTTTTACTATAATAAAGGTGATTGGTTGGTTATGTAAAATAATGAGAAAATAATTATAATAATGATAAATAACAAACTGAACAAATATAATTACACTCAAATCAAATGTAATGCTTTAACTCTTATAACTCTAGACATTTTAAGACATTTTTAGACCTTGAATATCAAAAACTAAGACTTTTGAAGGATCTGTGGGGATCCTGGTTAAAATAACTGAGGAAAAGTGTTCATCTAAACACAGAGGATGGTGCATTCTTTTACAAAGATCTTGGCTAATTCATTCAATAAAGCACGCTCGTGTATGCATCACCAGCTAGCTTCAGTAAAGCTCACCCACCTGAAAGCAGGGAGGCTGGCCAGAGGTCTCCTGCAGTGTGGAGCTCCAGCCTGCTCCCTGGGGGCCTCTGGGCTGGGGGAGCGTCCACTAGTGGAGCCTCCGTCCAGGGACTGGGCCCCTTTCTCGCGAACCTTGGTTTTGAGTTCCGCCACAAGCTGGTCGAAGTTTTTGCTGCGGCCCACCACCTTCCTCCGCTGGTGTATGGAATGGATCTGAGGACCAGGATGCAGAATATACACACTTAGACACTGTTCCATTCTGATGAACTGTAGATTTGGTATAATGGAATGGAACTCGTCAGAATGAAGTGATTGTGTAAAAGCAGACGGTTGGCTAAGAGCACAAGATAAACAGCCTTGTGATGCTTAACTTGAGGTGTTAAAGTGATTTCACACAGAAAGCGCTTATGACTGTGACCTCAATGTTCTGCAGCAACTGTTCCACTAGCTACTAACAACCTGTGCAGATACACTACAGCTTCTAGTTAATCTCATCACTTAACCAAATATAGCAGGTTGTAGTTTAAAAGCAATATTGCATGATTAACATAGAAAGTATCAACCTCTAAGGCTGATGTTTGTCTTCATTGATTGCTGGCTCTTTGCCGGTGGAGACGTGTGTATAATTAGGGAATTACCAGTTATATTTGCTCATGTATCATTTCCCTCTGTGTGCTTTCTGTGGTTACCATGGTCACACCACAGCCCGTGATGGCAAGTAGAAAAAAAGTTGAAGCTGCGTCAACTCTGACAGCAGCCATTAAATATCTGTGTGTGTTTAAAAGAGCAGCAGCTGCCTCTCAGGGTCTGACAGCACCTTCCAGTTGAAAAGAGGAGTGTTGTGTTGAAGATGCTTAAAATGGTTGGGGTCAGGAAATGAGGGTGAAGGGGTCTGTACTCTACGTCAGTCAAAATCTCTCCGTCCGCTGAGTCATGTGTGAGCTCTTTTGTGTTGAACTAATAGTGAAAGGACACACAGCGTTGTGTGTTAGGAGATGTCTCGCTGCTTTCACAAAGTGCAACACATTATTTTTGACGACTGCTGAAACCAGACAGTGAACAAAAAGATTGGGAACAACTTTTAACAGCTGGTACGCCTTTATAAAAAAAAAAGTAAAAAGCCTGGATCTGTTGTGATCTGACTTGGTCACTAACAAATCCATTGATTATTTTGAGATAACTGGTCAGGAAAATTAGGAAAATAATCATTTATTCTAAAGACATAAATAATGAAGTCTTTTAGCTATTTACAGCATGCAGTTCATATGTAAGAGCTCATTCAAGAGGCCTCATTAGTAAGTAAGTAGTATTATTGCTGTTATTGTAATTATGCAACAGTGCTGCTGTGCCAATGACAAAACAACACCTTTATAATCTGTCATTAGTAATCACCACATGATATTTCCTTCCTGGTAGAAGGCCGAGGGTGAAGAAACTCCTACAGAGCAGGTGGAAGATGGAAGCGGTGTTCCTGTGTGTCTTTCCTGTCACTACTGTCATTTCCTGTTAATCAGGTCATCCTGTCTCTACTGGGCTGGATGTTGCCTCTCACACTTACTTCCTCCTTCTCACACACACACACACACACACACACACACACAAACTTCGCCATATAAGGACTCTTCCTGTGCTGGGAGCCCTTTTCAGTGCTCAGTGTCAGTCAGTGTAGATCAGTAAGCAGGAGCAGGGACTATAGCTACTCTGAGCTCACATCATGATCAATGTGTTGGTGCACTGTATCAATACTGATGTTACTGTTGCTGTTCTAACAATAGGATCATACTTGCACACGTGGATCTTATGATTCATGGAGATGAAAGCAAGCGTCATGTCATCAGTTGCAAAACAGCAGCTTTCCCTGTGTCCTTTTATAAACACTGATGACATGTAGAATGTGTGATAAACACAAACGCCTTCACACAATACAAAGCACTTATGATAGAATACAATGTACTTGTAACTAGGACTGGGTATCGCTTTAAAAAAATCCGATACCAGTACCAATCCAAGTACCTTTTAAAGTGATACTGATACCAACTGAGTACTTCATTTGATACCCATCATGTTAATAGAAGCATTACATTGCATCAAATACCACCACTCCTCCACATCTAAATGATTTCATTTTTACACAAATGCATTTTGAAAGCTCTGATCTGAGGCAGTGGACCAATCACATGTGGCATTAAATTGAAGAACACTTGTGTTGATTGGCTGTGAGTAAGACCATACAAATAGTCATATTTTCTGGCTCTGGGTGTAAAAAGGACGGACTGCAGGTGTCGTTTGACAGGAGACATTTCCATACTACTTGGTATCCACTTATTTGGGTCGATACTTTAAAAAGGTATCAAGTAAAGATACCCGACCCTACTGGTAACCAGTTCTTCTTCAAAGAGACATTCACTTCCACCTAAGCATTGAGGACTAATATAAACACAGAAGGTGCAGCTCACTGCCAAACACAACAGCTAGACTTGTTCCTTTATCATATGACAACAAGATGATTTTTTTTTTTTCACTTGTAGTTTTTTCAAAAGTCAGAAATCTATGCACCATCTTGTTTAACATGCATAGACATACATGTATCAGACCGTATCAAAACACTAAATGGAGGGAAATAATCTGATTTGGAAGCATACTGTTCATCCCTGTCCCACACACATGGAGAATCTATGAGGAGGAGCACTGTAGTTGTTAGGGAACAACACACTGCAGGTTGGCTTTTCCCTTTGATTCATCTCACACTTATATATACACACAGTACTGTGCAAAAGTCTTAGGCCATCACCATCATACAAACAGAAAATATCTACACAAAATTTAACATGAATTACTAAATATTATTATCAATTAAGGTTCCATTCCATTTAGGTTAAAGAGAGCTAGGTTCCTGCTTTTGCTCAAGTGTAAGGGGAGGTCTGAATACTTACACACTTTAGCCTATAGAAGCTGTTTTCTTTCTGTTTTTTTAATACTGCATACATATTTCCTGTATGTTTGGTTGTATTCTAATAAAGAGACTGAGAAATACTGAGACTGAATGTGTCTTCAGCCCCATTATCTGTAAATAGCAGGAACATCTGTCGAATTTAGTTAAAAATCTTTTTAAGCTGAGTCCCTCATCACTTAGCTTATAGTCCGCAGATATACAGTATAAAGTCTTAGATTTGTTGTTTAAGCAATGCTACTGTATAATGATCATATATAATTATTTCTCAGTCTCTTTATTAGAATACAACCAGAACATGCAGGAAACGTGTATGCAGTATTAAAAAAAACTGAAAGAAATAGAAAAGAAAACACCTTCTATAGGCTGAAGTGTGTAAGTATTTAGTGGAGGTCACACTAAATCCTTACACTTGAACAATAGCAGAAACCTGGCTCTCATAAGCCTAAATGGAATGGAACCTTAATCAATAATAATCATTAATAATTCCTGTAAAAATGTGTTTACATAGTTCCTGTATTTTCTGTTTGTATGATGGTGGTGGCCTAAGATTTTTGCACAGTACTGTATATCACCTAATGTGACTAGAAGATAAGTAACATGCTACAACTGATTTATACTCAAATCTACGAGCACTAAAATCATCAGTGCCTTCAGTAAGACCTAACAAGACTTAGATCATAATAGGGCTGGGCTGAAAACTGTATCACCATAAAAGTGTTTCAATTATTGATTTTTTTTAAATGACCTATTCAAAATAAGGAGCAGGGGGGGGAATATTCAATTTAAACATGTTTATTGTAAACCTAACCTTCCTCTGATTTGAATCACCTGTTATCAATAAAGGCAGACAGGGAAAATAAAAAGGCCAACACAACCATGAAAAGCACTCAAATAAATAAATGTACACATACTGTAATATAAGACTAGTCTATTTTGGAGGGAAAAACACTTTTCTATTAAAGACCAGTCTTTTGAGTCAGTCATTTGAATGCACCAGTAGTTATTCATTTATAAACACATATTTTTATACTCCAAAATTTTCTCAATTTACTTTTATTAGAAACACGATTAAAACACACATATAACACCTGAAACAGTGTCAGGTTAATGGTTAATGATCCAGTAATGATTTAACTGAACTGGACCGCTATATTAACTCAGACTGGGTTCAGTTAGGTTGAGTTTCAATGAAACCTTTTAAAAGTAACTTCATATATTTAATACAGTGTGTACCTGTGTGCTTACTCTAGTCCCAAAAACTCTTCATCAGAGCTGTCACTGTGTGTAAATAGACTACTGCACTCGAGTCACGCTTTTGCACATTGCGTTTCAACATCAGTTTGGTCTGTAAATACTGAAACATCACAGCTACTAGTGTCTGAAATACTTCTGATCAACACACAATCATCTTTCTGTACAACATACAGGAGTAACGGCTCTATTTTAAGTAGCTGCAGACACAGCTGGAGTGTGCAGCGCTGTTTGTAGGAAGTTATAGTTCATAAGTGTGGACGCTCACGTTGTTATCTTTATAGTTAAACGTTGCTAGGTTACCAGGGAGAGAGTGAGTTTGTTCATACAACCAACCTTGCTTCATCTTTTTTTCTCTTCGGTGGTTTCTTGAAATGAAGTGAAATTATCGAACTTTCTACCGAACGCATTTTTTATTGATATTGATTATGTGTCTATCGCAATATATATCGCTATCGTTTTATCGCCCAGCCCTCGATAATAATGAATACATTAACATGGAAATCAAGGGCACTGCTGTGTAAATGTTACAACAATATAGAACACAGGCTTAGTCCAACTCCAAAAATCTTACTTTTTAAAGAAGAATGATAGCCTAATGCAGGGGTGTCAAACATATGGGCCGTTGGCCAAAACCAGCCCGCCAAGGGGTCCAATCCGGCCCACTGGATAAGTTTGCAAAGTATGAAAACTGAAAGAAAGAAAAGTAATTCCAATTTTTCTGCAGTTTCAGACGTTTTCCCTCCCTGATCAGAATACACAGAGGTCATATGTATGTCATATGTTCATAAACTGAACATTGTGCAAAATGTTGTCAATCTGCAGCTTCTGTGCAAAAAGATCTGAAAAAAACAGACATAATACTGTTGAAATTGTACTAATTTTTCTTAAGACATCTCAGGCTGTTTATCTGTTTGTAAAACTACAATGAGTTTGACACCTCTGGTCTGTTTTTCTGTTTTTTTGAGCAGCGACATGAGAGTGAGAGGTAAAAGAAGCAGGGCTTTAGTGTGGCAAGGCTTGGTGAATTTGGAGCTTACATTGCATGTGAGGAGGCGAGTGCAGACTTTCTTCCTGTCGGGGTCGAGGACGCCGCAGTGTTTGTCCAAGTCACATTCTCTCTCTGAGGACACACAGAGAGCACATCAGCTACAGCACAGTATACATACATTAAAAACATGGCAGCATCTCTAGAACCACTACCCCAATAATGCAGACAAATACCTATCTACCTAATATCTATCTTACAAATGACTTGAATCTTTACTGAAATGTGTGGTCAGTATGTTCTCTGACTACTTAACACCCCTAATGAACAAATACACTTCTATTTTAATCAATACAGCTGTCTACACACACTGTGAAGTGATGGTGTGTGTTTCAGTCACACTTTACACAAATAATCACAAAACAATTGTCACTGTAACTTCACATCTTCCTTTATGCATTCTCCTTTCCATATCCTTTCTATCATGCAGAACTACAATGGTTGTGTATCAGGCTTTAATTACTACCAAAACATGTGAATTCACAGTAGTGCTGAATACATCCAACATAAGCTTACATTGGCAACAGCATATTTTGCTCTCCAAATTTATTTATTTTTTTTAAATAGTCTGCTAGTGTAGAAATGTTAAAATGCTGGTTTGGTGTTTCGTGAGTTTTTGCAACACAATGATGTAAGCTGCCCAGAGAGGATCTGTGTGCCAGTGAAGTTTCTGCCTCTAACTTACTGTGTGATCAATCATATTTAATGTACATACAGCCCAGCATGCAGCAGAGCCACTGCTGTCATTAAAGTGGTGGTGATGTTAGCGGTGCTTTATTGTTTCCATTACCTGCCCAGGGACTGAGCAGGTAAATTAGCTGGTAGTTCAATCTGGTGCAGAGTATCTTTTCTCTCTTTTTGAGATTCATGTATTTTGTACATGTTCCCTGATATAAATGAATTAAATTAAAACAAACACTAGAATTATGTTGATAAAATGATAAAATAATGATTTTATCACTTCAGTGCAGCATTTTAGGGATTACTGCAGGTTGAGAGTATTTACGAGCCGTGATTGAAATACTACTTGTTCGGTTGTGTGATGACAGAAATGGAAACATATGTAAATAAAACATATCTTGAAATCAGCTGTTAAAACAAAACACAGCTGATGTCAGAGAGCAGGAAGGTTTATAGGCCTGACAGATTAGCTGACAGCAGCTGTTAGTCAGTTCCATGGCAGCAAAGATAACAAGTCAACTTTCTGTTGTTTCTAACTCTTATCATTTTAAATGTCCATACAGCAGATCACCAGATCTACAGACTTTTTCCCACTTTTAATCCTGTGCTCCTGTGTTCATTGCTTATTTATATCTTATATGCCAAATATCTTTCATAAAATCAGCATCAGAGTATTTTTACGTCATTATATCTCTTCTCTTCCTGTAAAATAGTTTAAAATGTTTGATAATAATGTACTCATTTACAAAGGCTCATCCAATCAAATGTGACTTTGTACAAGCGGCTGGCCACACTGGCAATATAAAACTGCACTTTACCATTTGTGAGTCATAGTAACTAACAGAGCAATAGAGAGATAGGAAGAGATACGTGATTTTAAATCAATGGGCAAACATTTTTTCATTTCCTGAACAATGTGGCAAAGCTCTAATTCACTAAAACTATCTTTGTTATCTTAAATGAATATTATCTGTCACATCTCCAATCAGACCATTCAGCATAGGAATGGGTGATATGGGCAGGATCCAGTATTTTTGACCAAATACCACGATGTTGAGTTTTTGACAATATTGTAAGGATGACTATCGGTGCTTTCACAAAATATTTACACAATGAGATTTTTGATAAATAATCATCAGTAATGTGGATAGAATGAGTAAGTTGATAAAGGCAGATAATAGAACAGTCTGTTAAGCTCAGAAAATGATATTTGTACTGTAATGCAGCCTTTAAAAGCAGGAAAAGACACTTAAACCATATCACCATATTACCATATTCAAAATCTAAGACGATACGGATATAATATCAATTTATTGCCCAGCTCTAATTAAGCAGAATTCTGAAGATTTTCATTCTGGATCACCGCTGAAAACTCTAAAGAGAAAAAAAAGATCTGCAGGTTCCGTTTGGGTTTGCAGATCACACAGCTGTTGATGTTGACCTTTATTCATGTTGAGTTTGTCAGACTATGTCGCCACCATAAAACAATGATTTTGTCACTTAGCCTTGTTTTAGAAGAAGAGATACAGCTGTTTTTCTCTCCTCTGCATTTTAAAATTGAGTGCAGTGTAGAGACAGTGTGACCCTGCTGTACTGTCTGCTGTATGCAGTGTACAGCTGTGTTCAGATATTACTACTGTCCTCATTCATTTCAATAAGAACACTTCAGAGACACAACAGGTATGCAGATGCAGAATGCTCTGGCCAAAGGGAAAAAAGTTGAACCTGAACTGATTTTTGTGCTGATCAAACAGTGTAAATCTACTTGATGTTTAACTTGTGATTGTTGAGACAGTAGAAAACAAGATTGTCACCATGATCATTTTCAGAGTTGTAAAATTGTGTCTCGTGTTTTGGTGAAGGCAACAAGCCAACACACACTGCTTTGACCTACACTATTACAGTCATTTCTGTGGTACCTGTGTTGTACTATGAGAGGTTCTACGATGTGTGTCTGTAAGGGAGTGTCACTATATAACTATTTATGATGGATAATGTCATCAGTTATCTGTTACAGTTAGCCAGTGTTCTCATATTTATACTTGGTGTTGCAGCTGATAAACAAAATCTATCTCAGTTTTGGATATTTCATCACACTCAGGAAGGGACAGAAAATTCTACTGGACTGAATTTTCAAATCCAAGCAGACACAAATACACTTATATTGAGCAGAAAAGGCAGTTTTTACACACACATACACACTGTATGTATTGTATATGTATTGCAACATAAGCCTATGTGCAGACTGTAACAGACTACATGATAGCTATTCATCCTTCCACTTCATTTTTCCATATTACCCAAATTTCTCCATCTGTACTCACTGGAGGCCACTTTGTTGTAGGGTCTGGGGATCCGGTGGCTCTGCACCGTGGGGGCCAGAGAGGAGTCCTTCTTCAGGGTGGGGGGCCTGTCGCTGGGTGAAGGCCTGCTGGGCGGCGTGCCCCCGTGCGGCCATGGAGGATCTCTGAGGGATGGTTGAGGAGAGCTCAGCGGAGGCTCTAGAGGCGGCGGCTGCTTGAATACTGATGACTCTGTGTGGCTGCTGTGGGAGGACTTCTCCAGCGGGGAATGTCTGGGTGATGATGGGAGAAGAGATGAGAAAAGTTTAGCTTTTGGCTTACCTTAATGCAGCTGGCAAACATCTGCTTTTTATAACCAAACTGTTATCTGATCTTCAGTGCTTCCTTGTAGAAACACTCAGTACTTTGTCACAGTGATTGGCTGAGGGTGGAGTGAGCAGAGCCAACACACTGTTGTCAGAGTCATTGTTAATAATCAATCACTATTTAATCTTCACTTACACACTGAACTTATCACATGCCTCACAGCCATGGTAGATGGATTCTTTCTAAGTTTTGGCTGGGCTGCAGCAGCGGGACCAGCCCAATAAAATGCCAATAACTGTCACTGATTGACTGGCTGGCTGACTGACTGACTGAGTGATGGAGTTATACCATTGGTCGGTCAAAGCTTAGGGGTCCCATAATAAGCCAGACTAAAAAGTTCATGTAACTTTTACTGTAGGACTGTTTATTTCATTGACTTTGTTAACTTTTAAGATTTTTCAGGTGAAAAAATAACTATTTAGATAGACAGTTTATCCACATAAAGCTTGAATGGAAATGTGCTCAGATGTTGTGTGAGGAAGGTAAGATCAGCTGCTCAACATCTGTCATTGTCCCAGAGTGAAAATGATACAATGAAGTGATCTATGCAGCTCTTTGGTCACTTACAGCTCGCTCTAATGTCTCTGTAGCATTTTTATATATGACATAATTCCTGTTTAAAGTGGCCAAAGTGTCAAATAATGAAGTAAATATATGTAGAAGTAATCCCAGCAAGCAAAAAGCATGAGCTAGAGACTGCTCTGAATGCTCTGTTTCCAACAGTCTTTTCAGCCCGAGCTGATGTCAGCTTGTGATGGATTTCTTTATATGGTCATCTGCTCCACACACAGCATGAGTTCAGTGCTCCATTACACTAACATTATGGCATTTTTCTATTGTTTTGGGGGTAGTCATGAGGAACTATGTTAAGTCAAGCAGGGAAGTAAAATAACAGTTTACCTGCTGGAGGTGTGTGGTTGTCTGCAGCATCATCACTGTGGCTGCTTCTGTCTGTACTATTCCTCTCTGCATTATTTCTAACTGATCTGCTCCAAATATGTCTACATGTTGTGGTGTGGACTAGTTTTTAATGTCGCTAATGAAACTCTGCTGATTTCGTGAGGAGCACTTTTAATTTCAAATAAATTCTTCACAATAAAAGCCTCCTGCTATTTAGGCAATTAAAAGCTGTTAAAAGTATGTAGTAAAACAGGGAACGTTGTGTTTGCATTGGCCGTAATGTAACACAACTCTGATACAGCTGGCTTTCGGAAAGCTGACCAATCAGAAAAGAACAGGCTCATCAGGAGGCTGGCCTCAAAGACACAGGAGCTTAAACAGCCTGCTAGAGGCTGAACCGAGCGTCTGCATAAAGGGCAAGTATAAGATGAACTGAGTTTTTACAACTGTGAATCATGCAAAGCTACTATAAAAATATAAGATTATAATTTGCTGTATCTCTCTGTCTAGCATTTCATACACAAGAAGGACTTAATGGATTTAAAATGTGAAGCCCTTTGAAGCTGTGCAGGATACCTTTCACCAGCTTGGACCAACCCTCCTCTAATAGGATTCCAGCTTTGGGTCTCATTGACTTTTCATTTTGATGACTTTTGATTCCACATCAGGTTGACTATCTCTCTTGTTCTGATTTCCTGTTCTTTAACATCTTCAACCACAGTTTAATTATACACAAACTAGCCAACCTTAACAAACTGTAGTGAAATTATCTCAACTGCCAGACATTCAATTTTCACTAACTTGAAATGAGAAGTTGTAAAAATTGTCAACAAAATTGGGTTGTGTGATGTCAGCATTGTTATACTGTAATTATGAATAGTAAAGACATGATGTTGAGGCATCTGTATTGAGGGTGTGGTATTGTTGTTGGTTGGTTTACTGACATGGCATCACTTTTGTTCAGTGAACAAAGCAACAGTGTTGATTCACAGTTTAGACGGACCATTTTCTAAACCATCGAAGCAACTAAAGTTTTTTTCTCCTAACATCAACGATTTTGTCGATTAACTGCTGAACTTCTTTTCTGTCCTATGACTTCTTGCTTCTGGTTTCTACTTTCTACCCAACTTGCCCCCGTCTTCTTACCGTACTCCATCCTTGGAGTTCTTGGAGTGTCTGTACTGGGGTGGGGTGGAAGGGGAAGGCGGGGTTGCCCGTAACGATCCGACACCTTGGCCTCGACCCTCCCATGATGAAGCAGAAGCAGCGTTGGTCCCGTGGGAGGGCGAGTGGCCGTGGTGGGGTCTCTGCAGGGGCTGGGGAGCAGGGGTGGGGGAGCGCAGTCGGGCGTACAGTTTGGACAGAGGACCATGTCTCCTCTCGCAGTGTTTTTCGAACGCTTGTGGCTTCACTACTTGGCCACAGTGGCTGCACACCACCAGGTAGAAGTCATCATGGCCGGGGTAGAGGCCAAAGATCGACATGTCTGTGCGGAAATTGGAAAGAAGGAGTGTGAAGAGAAAAACTATAACAAACATGCACCCCGGTCTAAAGAATATAGCTTCTCACTAAAAAAAATAATGAATCAGCTACAGTCTCTCATACAAAAGAGATTACCTGATTAAATAAAGGTTATATGTGTCAGCCTGTCCAGTATGATGTACCCCACTTTGATCCCAATGTAAGCTGGGATAGACTCCAGCCGCACACAAGCATGAACAGAATAAGCAGATATGGATAATGGATGGGTGCTGATCTGGCAATGTTTGGTTTTCTGTAACTGAAAGAAATCCCAGGTGTATAGTATACTAGGTGAGAAAAGAAAACTTAAATTATAAACCCAGCATTTAAATAAATGTATATAAATATATAGATATGGACTCTAGGTTGTTATTTTTAATCATCAAATTGTTTTAACTTGAATTCCCACGTGACACATACTGCAGCATTAGTACGAGTAGGTGAACATACATACTGTGAAGGTGCTCCTTATGATTTATCATGTCTTGCTCAGCATGCATACACAAAAACACAAAGGGGGGGGGACGTCTGTCAGACAGCTGCTGCTACAGACAGCCAGGCTAGGTGCCAGAAGGTGCCTAAGCACAACAGTACCCCGCTTTAATACTCGCCCCGGTCCCTGCGAACCAGACGCCCCATTTACTCATTGTCTCTGGGCAAGACTGGAGACCCAAGAGAAGCTGAGGCACAGTTCATCGAGACTTTACAGGTCAGTGTACTTGCACAGTAATGTAAGCACACAAGTGAGGTTATCAGTTGATGCTTTCTTGTTTCAAGATGTTCCAAACAACAGCAGCTTTGCCTTGTTTTGTAGATAATAGTGTGAAGACTTACCCTCTTTACAGAGTGACATAGCCTCTGCAGCCTTTTTGCCATTCTTGCTGTAGTCATCCACATCAGGGCCTAAAACATCACATATTACATACATGTTCAGTAAGCCTCTGAGGAGGTCAGGCGTTATCCTAAAGTTAAATATCAAGTTCATCTTTAAAACAAAGCCTCATCTTACTATACAAATTCTGCACATGAACAGTTCCTTAAGCTATGTTATATAAAGGACTGATTTGCAGGTCAACTGCTTATCCACTGACTGTGCTAGTCAACCAGAACGACCCTGAGCAATACTCATTTTAAGCATAGTTTGTTATCAACAAAAAGTAGCTCATGTTGTTGTGAGGTGTAGAAGGACTTTATTTGATAGTTATTGACAGAGTAGCACTTGGAGGGATGCCAGACAATGAGTGAGCGCACATACTTGAAAGCTGGGAAGGGCAAGAGCACTTTTTGGGGCACAAGTCACACATGAGATTTCCTCTCGCATACAGACATGTTAATGTCGCTTCAATGGAGGTGGTGATGCTTGCAATCAAAGAGGAACATTAAAATAAGGCGAAAAGAACACAGAGTAACGTTTGCTAATATCAAAGGCTGGGCCAGCATTTACATGGTGGCAACAGCATCAGACTCCTCCTCCGTCACCGGTGTCTACTCTCAATCCTCTTGCTAGCGTTAGCATGCTAAGGCTAACTGCCTCGTCCTTAACGGCTAGTCCGGCTAGCTAGCATGCTAGCCTAGCTTTCCACGGCAAGAAGTTGCTCGCCCCACCATCCACACTAGCCTCCTTCCGCTCTGATGCCACCGCTGCCTGGCTGGCTTCACTCAAATGAAACGCATCCCTCCAACCCTGGCAGCTTATATTATGACCACAGCCGTAAAACATGCACTATACTGCTTATATTTTCATCACTATCACTTGTTTTTTCTTGAAGACAGCGTATGCAGGAGGAGCTGAGAGAGAGCAACATGTTACCCACCCAGCACTAGGACCCGGCAGGGTCTTTGTTTGGGTAACATGGTTAGCTCTGTGCTCCATTTCCACGAAAATAAACCCCTGCGCTTTGCTTAAATGGCTTCATAGCTGCCTGTGTTTGCGTGAAGGTGCTTCCTTACCATCCGCCGCTGTCACACCGGCCCACTCGGCCCAGGCAGTCCAGCTTTGACCCACGAAATCATCGAGGCTAGGCACCCGCCGATCCAGAGCAGCCATTACTTTTACTGCGCGTTCACGCACCGCCATCATCACTGCGCGGCAAGCCGCTTACGTCATATGTCGCGCTCTCGACAGGACAGGAACTTCCTGCGTGCGCGTGCTTGGGACACCCACACCCGGAGAGGCAGGGTGCTGTAACATAGACACTGTGATGTCATTTCATCTTTCTTTACAACTTTCAAACCTGAATGCAGTGTGGCTCCTGAGTCTGAAAACACAACAGTGACAGGAAATAACAGAGAGATATGTTGAGCCAATTAACAAACTGGCACAAGCACTTGAAAATTCTATTTAAGTAGGCATGACAAATTAAAAGATTTTAGAAAGATAGAAATACCTCTAGAAATGTAGATGCCTGCCCATATTAACACATAGCCTATGGGGTAAGATGTATTTGCATTGAACCTTTCACAGAGACACTTATCCAGTGAAGACATGCATTAGAACAACACTTCAAACCCCCATGAAATAGGAAAATAAATCAATGAACCCCAATGTGAACTCCAAAACAGTGAGGGTCAATTAACATAGCCTTTCCATCCTTTATAACCAATAAAGACAATGCAAGGACATCTGCGAAAATATGCAGTTGGGGCCTGAACTGCCTCAACTGCGCCAACGGTGTGTGGATATGTGTGAATGTTAGTCTCCTCCTGATGAGCAGGTTGGTACCCTGTGTGGTAGCTCCTGTCATCAGTGCATGAATGTGTGTGAATGGGTGAATGTGACATGTAGTGTAAAAGTGCCTTAGGTGGTCAAAAAGACTAGAGAAGTGCTATATAAGTACAGTCAATCTACTATTTTTACCCAACACACATCTTCCCTCTGTGCATTGTGTATCTACCCGACAGGGGCCCAGAAAGCAGCAAGAACTCTTGTTATGAAATTCTATGCGTCAGTTAGTTTTTTGTCATTTGATTCAACACAACTTATTTGGGAGCACTCACCATATCAGAATAATATAGAATAACACAGTTTTGTTCTAAATTTGGACACATTGCCATTCTAAAAAATAGGGCCTCAACATTAGCAAGTCAAATTAAAACTCAATTGACACATGGTGAAACTTTTGGGGCCTATGAGTTTTTGGGGCCTCAGAGAAGTTGCACACTTCCCCCTGTTGAGTCTCCAGAAGACATGAGTCCCTAGATTAGAGCAAATTGAGGGCTGCTGGCTGGCTGTTGTATTAGACTGTAATAACATGAGAGATGCTTCTAATGTTTTATACCCTTCATGTCTGCTAATAGTGGTAGTTAAAATGTTAAAAAATACCTCTTTGTATACAGCGATGCAATCAAATGCCACCACCTCAGAAATGACCATGAAGATGAAACACAAATAAGTTATTCGATGTGATTACAGTTTTCTTCTAATTATCACTTTAATTTGTCTGAAAAATAAAATAGTGAAGATGAACAATAATCATTTCAAATTTTAGATAAAGTAGTTAATTGGACTATATGGCAAAAGCTGGAATTAAAAACATGTTTTAGATATATTTGATAGATACTTTAAGCAATATCTACGTTTCAAGCATAAATGTACATACTGTAAGCACATCTACATCCCCCACAGACAATTATTAAGCAACAACAGTGCAAGTAGATGCTAGTAAACCTTTTATGTTCAAATAAGCCTCTTTCCTGGTTCTGACAGACAGTCACTGGACTGGTATTTACCTGTGTGTGACTAATATATCATCAGTGGGATGATTGTTTGAGCCTATATTTATTCATCTGTGCCTATATTCTCACCACAGGACAAGCACACTATTGTTCAGAGAGTGTGGGACAGGGAGAGCATGTTCTTAAGTGGTGATCAGAAGTCACAGGTCTACACACGTGGACACACCTTACCCCCATTTTCCTAATCCCTATAAGTGTTTAAGCCTCACGCAACCAGGGCCGTGCCGCAACACAAACACAATTCACTATAAATGATGTAACTGTTACTTATGTGTGAACTGTGTGTGTCTGGAGTCTTGTAATGTCATCTCATAAATCATAAATCATATTTACATCAAATTCAGGAAAAAGCTTTTGTTTGTGTACATCTGTTAGTGAAACTGAAAAGACACTTTAATTTAAAATACACAATAATCAATGTAAATTTTACATAAAGTAGTTAATTGGATTATATGGCAAAAGCTGGAACTAAACATGTTATCGATATATTTGATAGCTACTCTAAGCGATAGAGTTTCCCCTAAATCCTAGAAAAAATACACCCTACCATGTCATGAGTATGTCCAAATGCAAAGCATCTTAGCTTACGAAGTGTGAAGCCTGTCTCAAGGTCAGCCCAACTGCATCTGTCAGTTACTGTCACTGATCTGGTGCTTGAGTAACATTAATACAATGTGTACAAGTTATCCAACTGATATTAATACACAGACAGCAAAGGATAGAAAATAGCTACATACTCTAACTGGAAATCAATATAAATTGACCCTTGTTGGAGATGTGAAGTTGTTGGTGCTTCTATTCAATGCCTACTTTTCACTTCTAGCACTTACAGATGGGTGGTGTACAGAAGCATGCATTTCCCAGCTTCTGCAAGATTGTCTATGTTTGGCACAACCACTACATTTCTCATGTGTATCTCAGAATGACACTCACATTGAAAGTTATTGGTTGGCTGTAATTATTCCCCCTGTCCATACTGCATGTGAGGAGATGCCTTTCTAATGTGATTCTAGTGTAAATTATGGGTGGGTTAAATCCACAGCCCTCATTCTGTGCTAAAAATGCCTTTTAAAGAATTTATACAAAGCTACAGCTGTGTGAGTTTGACAAATCAAGTGTCTTCTAAAGGCACAAACACTGGCCCCTTGAGAAGTCTGTTGAGTTTGGCTGTAAACGCACTGGAGAAAGTAGGAATTATCTCATTATTAAATTGATTTCTTAGTGGCTCATTTTATTTAGATATAAATTACTCCTGTGTGGTAGGTCAATCTTAATGTAACCTGAATCACCCCCCCTGGTATGTGATCATCGGATTGTCCAAACCCAGTTTTACAGGTTCACCGTTGGACTAGGAATGTGAAACAAATACTCCGACCAGCAGTAACCAACAGTATGATGTAGTGAGTTAGATGAACTGGAAGATTAATACCTCATGCTTTTTGCAGTCACCATATAGAATACTGCTCACATCATTATACACTAAAATAACAGGTACCTCAATGGCAATGGTTTTGAATGTGGGGATCGGAACACATCCATGGGGTCTCAAGGGACATTTGTGCCTTGTATTCATCTTGGGACCTTAAGATTGTAAGGGCTCTCCAGATGATTGAAGAGATTAAGATAAATATTTAGGTTATGGAAGATTTTTTTGGGTTTCTTTTTCTGGTGAAATACTTCCCCCTCTTTAGCCCTCTTAATTACACAATCTGAGAAGGATGTTCAGATTAACCTCCAAAAAACTCTTGTCCATACTGAGATACTGCTTAATTTTATGGGTTGTAATGTTGAAGACTACTCTATGGAATATAGTGTATGTTTAATAATACTTCCATCATCTGCTCCTTGTTTCTCCCTTTAGGAGAGAAGAGTGGTGTTGGGAAGTGTCAAAGCTCTGGGATGAATCTGCCATCATGGAAGAATGACACAGGCTCTCTCTTTTATGGTTTCCCTCACATCTAGCTGAGTAGTACTGTTAAGTGATTCATAATACAGTAAGAACATTTGAGTCATGATTTATAGCATTCAAAAATGTCTGAATTTGCTGCCACCCGGTGTTAGTATAAAAAAGACAGTGGCAGACAACACTGACTGATGTTATGGATTTAACCCAGAGACACTGAATGAATGAGCTGAAAGCAAAACATAATGCAGACTGCATCAAGTTTAAGCAAACTGTTTCATTGTTTTAACAAAAAAAAAAAAACTATTAAATCGAGGTTCTGCACACATTGGCTTTAAATCATCAAGGTGGTGAACAAGTACAGATGTACTGAACTATTAATAACTCAGTTTGCAATATAATAAAAAAAAGTCAGAATCCAGCAGTTGCAGCTGTCATGTTTTACACGTCAATACAGACAGACCATTGTTTCCTTCTGCACAAAATGGCATAAAATACATAAATGACGAGTCCAATGTCAACATTCTAGTACATGAACATCCCACAAATCACTGTGCTCTAACTAAGATTTGTTGTTTGTTTAAAATTGATAAAGAAATTTTATTATATACGTCTCATTTCAATTAGTGTGGAAAATATATTACTTAGATTACTTATAGTGACTCAAACAGCCGCCCTTATATTCCCTAGTGGCTTCAGCTGTTAAATACAAAAACTGCACAGGCCGCTCCAATGACTCCAATCCAAAAACAATCTATTCATGCACAGTTACTTCATAGACATTAGATCTGTCTTAGTGCAATGAAAAAGTCAGTGTTTTGACGGTTACCAACAGTGACTCAGAACAACTATACAAGTTCAATACAAAACCTTGTGATATTCTGTATATGTATGGCAATGGCTGTCAGGTTACATGTACTGTACGCTGGAAGTCGTGAAGGAATACAGCAGGATTACTGGCAACCACACCCTGCCACTTCTTTTACTTCAACTATTTATCATCACTAGATTAACCCTGAAGCTATGCAGTGGTACAACCAATTTAACAGCAAATTTGTTACAAAAGAAAAATAAAGAAAAAGAAAAAGAAAAAGAAAAGCTGCACATGGACAATTTTTCCATAGGGAAATACAAACAGAAACCCAACAGTGGCTTTAAAATATGCAATGGACCAATTAATGCAGATAAAAAAACAAACATATGAATTGTATATAAATAGTGTCACTGCAAGTCACCTTTTGCAAGACAGTTCAAAAAATCATGAATCTTAGTGTTAGTGTGTAATGTAAATGATAATGACAATGAAACATGGTTTGGCCTCGTCAGTTTTTTAGACTATGAGGTCATGTACAACAGCTACTGAAGTAAACATGTAGAAAGCCTGGAAATAAACGTGTGAGGCACATGCTGTCTCAACCTGAAATATCAGTCAAAAATGAAACTTTCAAAATAAAGGTGTGTGCTTCCCTACTTTAAAAGACACAGCGGTGCAGTAGATTGTAGTGTGGCTTTGTCTTTTTACTTACAGTGTGTATTCTTTTTGTAGTGAACAGTGAAGTGCAAGAAAATCAAAGTGTGATCTGTAACATTCATGTGGTTATCGAGGTTGTATCATAAGATTAGAACATCAGTGTGGGGTAGGGGTGACATGGATGTTGGGGGATGATTAATTATAACATGGTCTTATGTCTTGGAGGCAGAGTTCAAAGAAGACCAGAATATTTTTTCAGTAGTCTAGTGATACAATAAGGTCCTGCTATCATCTTTTCTTCTTTAAATGAAAGAAAAAGCATTCATCATATAACAGTAACCTTTAGGATATGGCTTATTTATATTGACATTGAGTAAATGACATCTTTAGCATGACAGTATTTGGAATCTGAACTGCAGCACTTCCACATACAGATTACACCATGGAAGAAGAACAGGTCCTGAGCCGGGTGCATTGGCTTCCACCTAAAATGTGTTCTTCTAGATGTTGGTTCTCATGACAACGCTTCTCAGTTGTGAGAGGACGTCAGATTTCAACTTGCCTTTTTTCCCCCGTCGCTGAAGGCCACAGGGGATTCTGGTGTCTTACATCACAATTTCATCACAAGGTGTTCCCCTGAAGGGCAAACATCAAGGGAGGATATTGCGCTGAGGTGGAAGCAAATGCACAGCAGGCCTGCTATTTTCAACACCAAACAGGTTTAAACTCTACATTCACAGCAACTCTTGTTGTACGTAGTGTGTAAGCATTTTAGTGTGTATTTGCACTTTGTGTTTCCAAGGCACATGGGAATTGGAAGTTGATGATAGTTTTTTTTTTTTTTTTTTTTAAAGAAGAAGAAAAGGTTTTTCAGTTGTTAGGGACTAGATTAAGTTGAGCTGAAGACCCGTGAAAATAGCTGAGGATCAGGGTCGGGGGGGTTTTGGGACAATTGTTTTCCTTTTTTTTCCGTTTCTGCAGGTTAACATTAGAACCAGTGTTGGGCACAAAGCAACTCTGCTGTGGGTACAGGGCTATGACTGGTGAGCCTCAGTGAACTGGTTAGGGCCCAGGGACCCCTCCTTCCTCCATGGTGGCCGGTGGGTTGGGATCTTTGTGGAAGGGAGTCTCCTTGTAAATGAACCAGCAGTTACCTGCCCACAGGATCAAGTTCAAAAAGCCAAAAGTCTGTAGAAAGACAGAACAACACATGAGGAAATAAATGAGGACCAACAAAGCACTGTGTACTTTAACTGCTCAGTGTTCAGGTTTTCTTGACACAGCATTCAGGGATTACTTATCTGACTGTATCTGAATGATCTGACTTATGAGGTTACACTTTGTACACTGTGTGTTCCAGTCCAGTTGTACAATGTGCTTTAAAGGTTTCACCTGCCTGCATTATGTGTGTTTATCTGTCTGCTCAACACTACCACCTCTACTACAAGTGCAACACACACCACAGTGTTTTGTAGCAAACACAAAACTTACAGTATTGTTAGTTGATATAGATATTCACAGGTGGAAATTCACAACAATTACTGCATTTTTGTAATTATTTTCACTCAAATAATAAATCTAAAAATGGAAATTAAAAATGCTCGTCAGACAGAATTTTCGTTTCAAGCAATAGAAGGTAATGTGGCTTTTTAGTTTGAACACTAGATGGCACTGCACATACTGTACTACCAGGGGCATTCATATCCAACATAACCCAGGATCAGCTGCCCTGTGTTGTATTACAATGTATACTCTCTTGGTTCTGTTAGAAACAATGACACTGTGCTTTTAGGACATCATCATCATCACCTGATCTTCATATTTCAAGAAAAGAAAAATAAAGCTCAGGGTAGCAGAAGTAGCATCACTTCCAGGTGTATGACAAGCTCCTTATACTGTGGTAAAGGCTTAAAAACAACCCAAAAAAGTGGTATAGTTAAGCCAATATGCCTATTTTTAAATAAAGAACAAGTCTATAGGCCTACAAATGTTTTTTAATGTTACTTCTGGTCTGGATGTTTCTATGCATCTAAACTATTTATCCAAAACACCAAAAAACATTTATCCATGTTAATATCTACATGTAAAACCTATTCACCAGTTCTTGCAGGACTGATATGTCTGCTATAATAACATTATGAAATGTAGGGAAGGGAATTATAGTGGAGGGGATAATATTTTTTTATTAAGATGGAAGTTATTTAAAATTCTGTTGTTTTATAGCCACAGTTCTACACAATTCTAATCAGATCCATGTTGTAGGCAAATTTGATCATTATGTTCAAATGACAAGAACTTTTTTTATGAGCTTGAGAATAACATTATAATAGCTGCAACAACCGCGACACTGCTTTAACGTGTCTTACCACAGAGGCGTTGAGGCGGCCCATAGATGGATACTCTCCTGGCGTACAGATGGGAGCGCAGACTTCCACTATGTGATCGGGGTTAGTGGCCCATTTGACATCAGTCAGGCCTTTGCCCCACGCTGAGGAGGACACAAGCCACAGGAAGGCGAAGGCAGCAGTCACCACCAGGTCCTGTCAGAGAGTGCACAGAGAACACTGAGCATGATGACATCACAAGATAGTTCTTACTGCATGCTCCTCCAGCTGCTTTGATTTGAATGAAATGTCGTTCAGTCAGTATTCACACTTAGGTTTAATAGTTTCACAATCAAATTGACAATTTCTATATAATGTAAAATAAGTTAGTTTTCAGCTAAACTCTGTCCTGCTGTTCTTTTAAATCTATGAACGTCTCTCAGTTTCTTTGTGTTCATGTTCTCATGAAAAACACTTTTTTGATTAACAGTAACTCCTTTATCAAGATTACTGCTGTTGTAAAAAAATAAAAATAAAATAAAATACTTAACACTTAATAAGTATGACTGACTGATTGGAATCAACCTGCAGCAGACTGGAGCACTATGAGTCATAAATGTCAAGTATGATTAATAGAGAAGGTGGAGGGAGAGGTGAAGGCTGCTCCCAAATGAAATGTTTGCACGTGGAGTCTGATTAGGCAATTTAATACAAGATTAGACTGCCAGTAATAAATATGGAATGGCTGGGTGGGTGCTGGTGGATATTTTCCATAGCATAGCGTAGGTTTTAAATTACGACAGTTTTTCCAAGCACCTTTCAAACCAACACACCGCCGAGGACTACTAAACACAGTCCCTGCTTCACTCTGTATTTTATTTTGTATGTGCTAAGTCCTATAGTGTGCTTCACTGTTGGCTAACCCTTTGAGGATTACAGTGACACCTCTTAGAGGGCAACAGATGTAACCATAGAACTGGACTTACAACTTACCATCTAGACACAGTTTAAAGACTCTTGTGTTCTTAAGCAGCTTCTTATTGTGAGTGATGAGAAGAAGCTGATTGGATGATTGCATGAGTTTCTGATATCATTTCTATCATTTGTAATTTGAATCAAGACCTGAAGAGAGTTTTCTTGTATTGCCACTTTCAATTAAAGCTCAACCTGATAAAGCAGATCTGCTTGGTTTAAAAAAATGTTTTCTCTCCAACTTGAACTTTTACTGTTGCTTCTTTACTGATTGTTGTAGAGAAAGAGACACGTTTCAAAACAATGTTTTTCCGGCTTTAAAATCTCCTGGCTACTGAAATGAATACAAATATAGAAATCAGTGACTGTCAGGAAGATAGGAAACATGTATTAAAGCTACTCATATGGTTTGCTCTGGAAGGAATTTGCCACAAGTCATGTTTGACATCCTCAAGGCGAATCTAAACCTGGGGTCTCACTGCTAATCATGTGTTTCTGACTTATTCTATGGATTCTATTCATTGCATTGAGAGTAAAAAAATGTCTATGTAACAGATTATTGTAACATATATTAATAGACCAATGCGTTTTGGCTTGAGGCTTTCATCAGGGTGAATGTGTTTTATGATGGCCCATTCATCAGGTTCATCATAAAACACATTCAGCCTGATGAAGGCCGCAAGCCAAAACGTGTTGGTCTATTAATAAAGTTGTTATATACTAGTGTTGCTGGAGTTTTGACTTTTTTTAGACTTTTTTTCCCTTCTCCCTGTACCTTGGAAGTAGGTGAAGTTGTGCCAGAAACCTCTACTCTGCTTCTATGTAACAGATTATTGACAGGGGCTCTTTCACAGATAATGTTAATTGTTGAATTTAAGGAAGCCTTGCAAAAATATTTAAATGCTTGCATCAAACATGTTAAGACTACTAGCATTTACTCCTGATGTATTTCAGAGTGATTAAGGAAGTGGTTCCATATAGCGCCACTGGGATGCTTAATGATGCAAGGCTCAGTTCTTCTTCTATAGATATGTTCTACAGTGAGTGGTGGGGTACAGGATACAACTCTGAAATAAATAAAACAAGGCTAATTGGCCTCATATGCAGGGTTAGTGGATATGAACAGTGGTAGAAGCTTTGAAGAAGGCTTGTGCTAACGTGGGGTCATGTACTCACTACGATGGGACCACGGGTGGTCTGGCGGTAGATGTTCTGGTAACCCAAGTAGAGGATGAGTGTGGCAGTGCAGTAGAGGAACCCAAACACACCCACAGATACATAGAACTGTGCTGAGGAGGAGAAGTCTCCCTGCAGGTAGGCATCAGTGAATACTTTACTGTCGTTACATGATGGTATCTTGTAGGAGTCAGCTGACAACCTGAAGAGAGGCACAGAGGAAAACTGTCAGCGGTCGCTCTGGTGACACTTGTCTTTTATAGTCTGTGTGATTTCAGAGAAAACAAGTCCTCACCTGTGTTACTCCTCTCTCCACGGACGCAAGAAGAGAGAATATACAAAGATTAAGCGAGACTTGTAAGAGTTTAGATTGTTGGCACAAACTGAACCAAATCTTTCACTGGTCTGCAGGATTGCATAAAGAAACTTTATGGGGATTAGGATACAAGTTTTGACATTTTCCTCCAATCATTAGGTATCAAGATGAACAGAATATCACAATGTCTGCTTAGGCAAGAAAAATTCATTGTTTAATCGTCTGAGTGATGTTAATCACACTGCACTCCATTATAACGACAAGTAAAACTCTTCAGTATAAAGCAGTTTAGTTTTTGAATATTGGTTGAAGAGAAGACTACTCTGCAAGTGTGTATTAATCCCTCAAAGGGGGCTATATGTAACTGAATGAAAAATCATTATGAGAGATTTCTGGTACACCCCCTTTGACAAGATTATTGATGTAAAAAATAAATAAAAATAAATAATATATATATATATTTGTTCTGTTTAAAGTTTATATCAGTGCATTTATTCAGCTGTGAAAAGTGCTAAGAGACAGGAAACTGTCTTTCTCAGGGGAAGAATTTTTTATTGTTTAGAGTCACTAAGGATGTTTCATTGTCTGAACTATTGTATAAAGACCTTCCTATTTCTTCCTCTCTCCCTCAGTGCGTATCTGAAGAAACAATGCTGCAGCTCATACATCTGTTTCCCCAGGTGTAAAATTAATTTCAGATGCATTTTCTATAAATTTCCTGTCCCTTCTCAACCCTCTAAACCACGGATTGTATAGAAATATCAACGTCATGACAGCTTGCCAAAAGTGAAGCCAAATCATCTGGATCACCCCCTGGTGGCTGGCTGCAGTATAGATTATAAATCCTGCCTCCTACATGGTAGCGGATAGGACATGAGCAAATACATTTTTCCCAAAAATGTTTTTTGTCTTTTTTGGTAGTTCTTTTCATGCTAATGTTTTTCCAAGTGCTCATTTTTCTGATACACTTAGTTAGTTATTTGACAATATAAAAAGGTGGTATGATATCATGATTGACAGCTGTGACAGCCGCTCTCAAACCTCTGTCAGGCCCCTCTATGGCACAGACTCTGGCTCCAAATGACATCATACAAGAAATATGGCTGCTAACAGAAAGGAGATGTTTTGGCTTCACGTATGCATAGCTACAGGAAGTGAAGAAGTGTCATCCATATTCTTATACAGTCAATGCTCTCAACAGTAACACCAAAATACCCACTGCATGAGCACACATGAAATGTTTGGTGTTGTCGCTTTATTTTACTGACTCAACACCATGGTGACAATCGTTGGCAAATATTGTTCTAAAAATATAAACATTTCCTCTACTGATGTCCAGTGGGATCACATATTTGAGTGACTGCCTTTTCTTTATTGACTTTCAGTAGAGTTGTATTTATGCTGTTAGTATGTACATATTTATATTTAATGACAGACTATTCACTCATTCAGAGATTCAGTGCAGATATCTAGGCACAGTTACATTTTTATTCTTACCATCTTGGTTTGGTTCTGGACTCTTAGGATGTTTGCTTTAGTCCAATTCAGTGGATGAGCTGTTATTTTGTAGCATATCACCATGTGTCAATAAAAGCCATGTGGGAGCTGTCACTGTG
The DNA here is from genome assembly GCF_963691925.1 of Scomber scombrus. Classification (NCBI taxonomy): domain Eukaryota; kingdom Metazoa; phylum Chordata; class Actinopteri; order Scombriformes; family Scombridae; genus Scomber; species Scomber scombrus. The sequence continues at coordinate 2,271,733 of NC_084972.1, forward strand.
TTCATCGGTCAGACCACTCTTACTATTACCTGGACAGTTGACAAACTGCACTTTTTAATGTACGCTACTGTGGAATATCAGTATTTCAGGTATACTATTACTTTAAGTTCAACTGTGCAATATATTTTTTCACCTTTAAATCTGTGCAATATCAATATCAAACTCAGGTATGTTATCATTCAACACCAATATTACTCTTGCACATAATGTTACTATTTTTTACTATATTTGATTACTACTTTTGTTTTTATTGCTTGTGTACTTACTGTTACTTTATAGTTCTTAGTTTTTTTTAAAATTAATTTTCTTTTGATTTTTCCTATCCATTTGCTGCTGTAATACTGTACATTTCCCCACCATGGGACTAATAAAGGATTATCTTATCTTGCTATGACACCTGAACCTCCCTTCAGGGATTAATATTACGATTGTATCATGTTACACAGTGATTTTTGTTTTACATACTATGTCATTAGGTTTTTCTGATGTAATTGATAAAACAGAACACAGTTGTGTGTTGTGTATTCACAGCACTGAACATCATTTATGATCTTGTGCAAACTTTCCCATAATATGATAGATGGTGACATTTGAAAGATATTCTCATTGAGGCAATATGATTGAATCCATCAAGATATATTAGTGACAGCATCTGTATTGTGTGTTCTTTTGTATTGATACTTTGTATTGATAAGTAAGCAATGAAAGAAAGCAAAGCAGGGAAGACTATTGAGAAGCTTTTGTGACTCTGAGAGCACTTCAGTGTTCTACCTGAACGGATATCCAAACGTAGGGTTTACTTCAAGTTCCTTGTCAGTACATTTCACTGAGAAATGGGTCGACCCGCTGTAACCGCCAGTGGTGGCGAAGGCAAAGATGGCGAAGACCTTTGGAGAAGGAGGAAAACAGAGATAAGAGGTTTTAAAAGACAGGCATGCTTCGTTGACTGACACACTTGCTTATGAAACCGTTTTCCTTTTCCATATGAATCAGACGTGATTTTATTTTCCCCTTTTTAGCTTACTTCCCCCACTTCTCAATCACTCTCACTCTCCCCTACAATTGTCACATCCTTTTTCCACACAGGAAGCTCCCTCCCACCCTCTCACAGAGTGGAAAACAAACATGGTAACCCTTCAACATGCAGCTGATAAACCAAACGTTCAGTTCCTGCAAACAGCCTTCTCATCACAGTTTACATGAAGTTTAATGTCATACAGCAACTACACTATGTCCTCCTGTTTGAGTCATGTTTGCTACAAATAAGTGTTAAACAGCTGTTTAGAAGGAATTTAGTGCCCCTTTTATAAAAATTAGATATTTGTGAGCTGTGTTTAAAGATTTATGTCTTGAGTATGAAAAGTAGGAAATATTTGATTTTCGTCATCATGTTTTCTCCATGTTTAAATGCATTTATTCATCTTATGTAAAGCACTGTTATGATCATTTCTGACATTTTCTGGCACTCCATTGCACTCGTGAGGGTCAGGTGACAAATATGTAACTGCAGGCGTAACACATAATACTTATGCTGAAACACACTGATAAAAAAAAATGTGCCAAAACAGAGCACAGAAAAGGCTTTTAATGAACTGAGAGTAATTATTTTACTCTATAGATGCAGGGTTTTTTTTGTTTTTTTTTACATTGCATAAGAATTAATGTCAGCAAATAGTTTCTTCTCAGGGGAGAAAAACAAGCTGATATGGTGAGCTGTGCTGACAGAGAGCAGACAGCAGCAGGAAGAATGGAAAGCAGAGAGGAACCCAGACCATTTCCTCTCGCTTTAACATCAACTGACTCTGCAGAAAAACTTGGATCAGTACTCCAGGGTTGCTGAGGAGTCTACTGCTGCACGGCAAGAGCTGCACTCATTTATTACATTCACCTTTAAAGTAAACATAGCTGCTTTGGGTTCAAATGTGGTCAGCTTGCGTATAAATCTCTCAAGCAGGTCATAGATTTAAGTAGAGGCAGCAAGTTTTGGAGAGGATTTGGAAAGTCTTTTTATTTAGACCCGTGCTGACACTTACTTGTTAGGACCTGGACTGGGCTGAGACCAGAATGGCAGGTCTAAGCAGGGCAGGGTTGGGACCAGGCCAACATGTCAAGCCTCTGCATTACTGGGCAATCTACATAAGTACAAAAAGATTTATAAACCAAAAAAACACAACCCTCCCAAAAATCCTCCTACACTGTGGGGAGACCATTTGTGAGCCAGTAAAAATCATGCTGCTACATGGGTTAAAAGAGTACATCTGTCTAACTGCACCACAATGTTGTTGAGATCATGGCTGCTGCAGCTTAATCCTATTTTTAAAAAGGCAAGACATGAAGTGCTAAAGTAGTGCCATAAACTAGGAGCAGAGCAGCTTGTGATTTCATACAGCTAACATTATACACATGCCACCACTGTAACTCATATGTGGAGAGTAGGAAGAAAATATGTGAAATCTTTCATTAAGGCTCTCATGAGTACTTACTGAGGAAGCGTGTCACAACAACAGTGGCTTACTTATAGAGTAGTATAAAAACATACTACAGTCAGGATGGTTATTTGCTTGTCTCACTTTGCAGGATGGTCTAATAAGATCTTGGATGAAGTTCTATTTTTATCTTATTTGTTTTGATGTTTTTTAATTTTGTTCTAAGTTATTTTATGTTATTATCATCATTCTAGAAGTTTTATCTTCTTATTCGATTTTATATTGTCTATTTTTTTTACTTTTTTTAGTCCAGCTTTTATTAAACTTTCTTTTTAATTTCATTTTTACTTTTGTCTTTTTAATCTATTTTAACCTAGTTTTTTACTTTAACTTTTAATAACATTTAATTATTTTACTTTATCAAGTTTTTTTACTTTATTGTTCTTAGTTCTTTTTATTATTTTTCTTTCCATTTTTCCTATCCATTTGCTGCTGTAAAACTGTACATTTCCCCACCATGGGACTAATAAAGGATTATCTTATCATGCTATGACACCTGAACCTCCCCTCAGGGATTAATATTATGATTGTATTATTATTATTCTGAGCAAGCTATCAAAAGAAGAGTTTGAGCACAGTGATGTTTGTTTGACATACTATGTCATTAGGTTTGTCTGATGTAATTAATAAAACATTTAATTATTTTACTAATAATTATTTTAATTTTTTTTCTTTTACATTTTTATGATTCTTAATTTCTCTTGCGTGCATTGGTCTCATTTTTTTTTTTTTTTTTAAATAATTTGTTCCTTTTCTTTATGTTGTTTTTGGTCTACACTTGTTCTGTTTTATTATCAGCTTGTCAATCAACTGTGAAGCACTTTGAACTACATTGACCTGTATGAAAGGTGCTGTATAAATCAAGTTTGATTGATTGAGAGTGTACAATATCAGTTCTGAGGCGTGTTAGACTGTGTAATTAAAGCCTGTTGACTCATCATGTGATGCTATATATGGGCTGGATTTTTTTTTCCTTTTTGAACTTTATTAACTACAGGTATCACATTATTATACATACTAATGTGATGTGGTATCTACATACAGTATATGTATAAATGCATTTACAGTGTTGCTGGCCAATGCATTCTGTTTCTTCTCATGCTTTTATTTTGATAGGGTTGGTTTTAGTGCTGCATCGATTAGATGACCAACAGAAAATCAATATGCAACCATTCTGATAATGGAGTAAAGCAAATATGCTAAACGTCGGGTTCCACATATGATCATTTGCTGCTTTTCATACAGAACAGTAAATTGTAGACCGTTCAGAAAAAACAAGGATATTTAAGTCATTACTGCTGTCTGTAAGCAGGGATATGATAATGATTGTTAGTTGCAGTCGTAGTTGGTTTGTAGATGAGTCGTAGCAGCAGTCCCATTGTGTTTCCTGAGACCTGGGTCCTACATTTCTCACACAGCCTGTCATTGATTAGCAAAGCCCTAAAGAAATACAAAACAATACAAACTATTGTTTTCACCCGTTTAAGACTTTGGCCATTTTATCATTTGATGAAGCCGATGAAGCACTTTTGTCTCCCCCTTCTTGCAGTGAGAGTGAAGGCTGTGATTGGTTGACACAGGCATGCAGCACGCTCTCATGTGAAACCTGAATGATGGATAGGTTTTAACGGCCCAAAAGCATGTTTTTTGATGGTCCACCAGCATACTGGTATTTATCCCAGTACTGGTACTGGCCAGTACACCACTCTACTGGCTGTAACTTACTGTTGTGGCTGTAAAATGGTGGATACATTGTTTGGAGCGTCACATCACTAAACACCTGTGAAATGACTCATTTCACTATCAGAATTTAGTCCATTCAGTCTGATAACATTAGAAAAGTCCAGAAGAACAACACGATTAATAGACAAATGGCCAGTGTGAGAGTATCGCGCTCAACATGAGAAGATAGACAGAATGATCTGGCGCTCATACACTTCATCGATCAGCATTGTGTGAACTCATATAGCAAGGGCTTGAATGTAACAGATGTTCATTCATATGTAAAAGTTCTACATTGCAGGTTTAAAAGTTAAAAAAAAAAAAAAAAAAGTTTGATAAAATTAAAAACCAACAAAAATAATAAACCAGCATTTTTGACAAGTATCCACTGAATTTATTTCTTTAAGTATTGTAACCAAAATATACTCAGCTGGAACTTTATTTCTAAATGACTTAAACATATCTTGTACTGCAATGCCCTGTTACTTCCTGTCTGATATTATGCTGATAAATCATATATATGTGATACGCTTAAATTAGTCAATAATATCCACATGCCTGATGTATTGGTGTCTATTTGATATTTTGATCAACCAGATAAGAAGGAAAATATTATTAACCCATGGAGAGCATCTAATACTTGAACTGAATTATGATATAACAATCACTTTTCTCATAATCACATGTAGGTGTTGCAGTAACTGTCTTGAAAACTATTTATGAGTGTAGACTATCTAGAAACATTGTGGGACAAAGGGCACACACTCTCTCTCTCACACACACACACACCTCCCCCCTCTCAGAACATCCTTCCTCCAATGAAAAGCTTCTGATGAAGGCATGTGATTCTTGCTTCCGTACTTTCTCTCAAGAATAATGTCCTTTGTTCACTTACACCCACATCTACCAAAGCACATTCCCAAATCATCAGCATCCTTTTCAGCTAACAGCTGTACAGAAGGGGCTGAGGCACAGGGGAGCAGACACTGCAGGCAGCAGCAGTGCAGTAAAGACAGCAGGATAAACAACAGAAACACAGTGCAATATTTAGCCAGCTTCCATCACACTGAGGATTTTCAGAAATGGGTTTCATCTTTCAGGTGTCTCTGGAGCTGCACAACATTTCTCAGCTTTCATCTCAGCCTTGTTTGACCCACCCAGGCCGATCTGACAGCACCCCCAAATAAACCCTGCAGCCGGGGCAGGGTGCTGGCTGCTCCAGAGTCCAGCGTCCCACCCAGACCCCCATAGACTGAGTCAAGACATTCCTCGCTACCTCTCGTGGTCAGATAAGAGTCGGCAGCCAAATACAGTCACAAGCTTTTGACGCTCACAGGTTAGCCTGTTTTTTTTTACTTTTTCTTTTACAACCACATTTATTTTTTTACAGCACATCAGGTGAACATATGACAACACTGAATCAAAACAGAGCCAGCATGTCATGATAGCAAAAATAGCCAGACCACCACCGCCTCCCTCCACCTGACACTGAAAAACTGCTCTTTACTGGCTCATGTCCATATTTACAAGCCGTGGCATACACTCCAGTTTGACATTCACTAATATAAATTATAAACATCTCCCAAGAGCGAGTAGAGGAGGGAGACAAACAGCTTTTTCCCAGTGCTGGAGTACTAAGAAAGGCCTCACCCTGGAATAACTCAGCCAATTTCAGCCTGGAGTGTGGACCAACAACCAACTGGAAATGCAATAGTGGCTGCAGCTGGGAGAAATCAGAAGCTGTGGGACCGTTATCAAGGAGCAGAGATCCTTACACTGGAAAAGCAGAGCCACGTAAGCACTGAGACAGTAGCAGCCCTGTTCCATCACAAGGTTCACACAACAATAGTTAACACATACAGGGAACAATGAGGCAGACAAGGACCAGATAAGAAGATGTACTGGCAATACAGCCGATTGAGATGTTTCTGATAAATCATATATGGTAGATTTTGATATATGTGCACACAGTGTAGAAAAAACTGGATGTAGCGTCTGTGACCTGTGAAGGCTGTGAAGGAGCCTGCAGTTTGCTTTTACTCTAGCTTAGTACTGAACTTCAATATTACTTTGATTCCAACTGAAATGCATCAGTCTCAAACACTGAAACAGTCAAATACTGAATGCTGGCATGGAAGGGTCTGTTTAACACTTTATAGAACACTCATTGAAATACTTTGAATTTCAAAATTTCAACCCTAGAGAGTTATTGGGGGATATTAAATTACTTTTTTCAAAATGTTTCATTTTTATGTTGCAAATCAAGGTCAGTGAGGTTGTCATACATGGCTCCTCGATGGTCTAGGGTAAAACATTTTCCAAAAAGTCTCTACATAAAAAATCCATTCTACAACCTCACAGAGAGGCATGGGGAGGCTATTCTGGATGTTTACGGAAATTACCAAATATAGTTATTCTCACAATAAAGGATTAAAGCAGTTTTTTTTTTTTCTTCCAGTTTTTGACTTCATCTTAGTTCTCATATGGCTGCTTGTGTTAAGACAAGATTTGGCTTTTGTACAGTAAATTTTCATGTTCTTCAAAAACTCAGGTATCTGAGGGCTGGGTACCGGTACTCGATACCTTTAAGGTATCGACCGAAATAAATGGATACCAAGTAGTATGGAAACATCTCATGTCAAATGATACCTGCAACTGATCCTTTTTACACCCAGAGCTAGAAAATATGACTATTTGTATGGACTTACTCACAGCCAACAAATGCAAGTGTTGTTCAATTTAATGCAACATGTGATTGGCCCACTGCCACAGCAGCTACAACCCGTCTGTGGAGGTGAAATCGTGGTGAATTTGAGTTAGCGTGCTTAGCAGTTCAGCAGCCAAGATGCCATCTAAACACTCTAAAGTGTGTCTACACTACACACCTGTTACACCGGATAAAAGACATGAAAATGTGTAATGGTATGGAAGTACTCAGTTGGTATTGGTATCACTTTAAGGGTACTTGGAATGTTACTGGTAGCCTGAATCATTACTTCTATGAAGAAATGAAAACCCACTGCTACATTTGACCAGTCAGTGCAGTGGTGCACGTTTGTGTGGAAGAGTTGGGACACACATGAAGCAACCACTTTAGTAAAATGCCCCTGTCAGTCAAATTAACATGCCTGTCATGCCTCTTAAAACCTTGATATTACGTAAATTCAACAGGTTTTTATCAATGTGCACTAACACACACATTAGAAGGTGACTACAGATATCATTACAGCTTGTGTTAAGAAATATACTTTCTCTGAATGAGATGACATGATAGTATTTATTTCAGTGACTTCAGCACAGCTACAGGTTTCTTGGCACAGTTAAGCAAACTCGACCTTTCAACTGTGGTTATTGTTTTTCAAGAGTTCAACTAGTTTAACCAGCTCTTCACCTGCATGATGCTTCTGACATCTTCTGCCAAGAGATGGTGGTAAATGGTAGGATCATGCCCTCTGCATGTACAAACTTGCCTAAGCCAGTTTCTGCATTAAGTGTACCATGGCCTTTGCACAATCTGGTGCGTGCATGCTGCTTTACCCCAGTGGTATGTGTGTGGTATACTTACACCACTGCACCCCCATTCCCCGGGGAGATGCTCAGAGAATGCTGTACAGTGGCAGCAGCCAGCAGAATTTACAGTACGTTTCCAAAGAAGTAACCCTGTCTGACCCAGACTCTTACTCAGCTCCACATCAGACAGCTGGGAAACTCAATCAATACACTGTAAACTGCCTTTGTTGCTGCATTCTTTGTCCTGTTTATAATTCAAGACACTAATTTCCATTTAGACAATAAATACACATACAAGCAGATGAAGCAAGTGGAAAGTATCATCTTCACTTAAGGATAAATCCTGTTTATTGCAACTTGGATCTGTATTGAGTAGTTCTGGCCATCTTTCAAGTCTGTAATAATAACACAGTACTCACAAAATTCATTTCTCAGATCTGGGAACACAGTGGAATAACTAAGAAGTTGTCTAGCATGTAAAAAAAAACAAGAGTAGACAAACACTCACACAGATTGTTAGTCGGAAAAATCTTCACTATCTTTGTTTAGTGAGTTAGAATAGTAACATAAGTTAATTGGCAATAAATACAAAGTCCAAATGAGGCTGATGGGCACAGTGACATATTTGGTTACACCACTGCACCCCCATTCCCCGGGGAGATGCTCAGAGAATGCTGTGCAGAAGCAGCAGTCAGCAGAATATACAGTACATTTCCAAAGAAGTGACCCTGTCTGACCCAGACTCTTACTCAGCTCCACATCAGTGTAAAGTTTGACTTGATGATGGCACCGCATGAAACGTTAGGAGATCACAAAGTTATTATGATTCATCGTGAGAGGAACATGAACCGGTGGACCAAAAATCCACATAAGTAATAAGGTTTTGCCCCCACCCCTGCCGACACTGTGTAGTAAACTATATATGGCAATGCTAAGCATGTTTAACCCTCATGGGGGGAAACTCCACAGAAGCAGAAAAGACTTTCTGAATATGTTAATTACCAACAGGACGTGGCTGCTCCTGCTCCACCAGGACACGCCTTAAATACACACAGCACTGCCGACCGTAACAAAGCAGTTAGCACAGCAGTCTGCATCACCAGCAAATACAGAGCATGACCACTGTTAGTGCTCTCATAAGGAGGCGGGGGGCATTCCTCAACTGTGTCCTTTTTTTAGTATATGGTCCATCCATTCAGATTACTCATTACAGACTCCATCACACAGACTCACACAGCAGGGATATTTATAGTATGTTCTACTGAGCAGCAGCTATTTGATTCTAAACAGCAACTACATAAAAGTGCTTCTGATGAGCTGCTGCGCTGTTCACTGTTGTAACACTTCACTTAGTATACAAGCCTACTTTACTGTGAATGGATATTTCTGTAACAGTATATGGCATCAACAACACTATCTGACACTCTGGGTGCCTAAAAATGATGCAACAACTATTATCTTCAATACTAAAGTCACAAGATCTGTTAAATGTCTGTGTAATAGTTTCGGCTTACAGTCCACTGCAGCACATAATCAAGTTCTAATATGAAAAGATTGGGAGGGTTTAAAGCCAATAGTTGACACCCTCATTTGGGTTAACATTTCACTAGGGAAATCAGTAGCTACATGCATTGTAAATCCATGACTGTGGCACAGTTTAACGCAGTGAACCAGGGCAAAAGCCATTACACTGAACAGAGCATGGTCTGTAATACTTCATGAGTGTTTTCTTCTGTATTTACCCTGTAGTATATGTAGTAGATTTGCTGGCTAACAACACTACACACACGCATAGAGTGTGGGATATGCAGCTGGTGGAATGGACTACTGGAGAAGGAAATGTCAACATCACGAGGATCAAATGAGAGGAATGCTGAGTAGATGTCGAGGCTGAGCACAGATATATATCTTGAACCACACACTAATACAAAGACTGCTGAGTCAGGTGCATTATGTACTTTACATACACTTACTTCTATGCTTTAAAAACTTACCCATTCTAGGACACGGATAAATCCAAGAGGCTCTTTCAGTGGTCCCAGGTCCAGAGCAAATCCGGACACCAGTTTCTGAAGACAACAAACAATGTGTGGAAAAAGACGAACAGACGCACACAAACATAACGTTAGCCAGGTGCACACAAACCGGCGCTCCTATAAGCACCCAAGCAGTTACCTTTACCTGTTTGTCACCTTGCGGCTAACTGGCCCTGCCCTTGTTAGCCAACCCCTGCTAGCGATATGCTAACGCTAACTCCTGTCAACCGACCAGGTTAATGTTTCTCTGCTAACTTACCTACCTGAACAATGTCCATTGAGACGTGCAGCTAGTGAAGTTAGTATTTCACTTCTAAACTTGTCCGTCGGGTTGTAAGGCTAATTTAAAGTTGCTCCGTTTGCAGTTAAACAGTGGCATGCGATTCCACGACTACTACTGACTGTCAGCAGGCGGCAGAATAACAGCCACACAAGCGACTGACAAGACTACAGACTACAGTGCAACTGTTGAACTGGACTGCAGCGCAGCAACCGTCCAACTGTACTAAATAACTTCCGGCTATTACTTCAAAATAAGAGACATCCAGCGGTTAGCAGCATTCCCTTTTGAATGTTTCCAAACCCAGAGAGAGAATGAATAACACCAGCCACTTAGCTCCAGAATATAACAAAATGCACACAGTTTAAAATCAATACAAAGAGATGGTATATTAATATTTATAATCTCACTAAACATGTAGGAGCTAGAATAGAATATAAAGGAGAACAATATAATTGATACATCAGGTAATAATGAGATTTTAGGTGGATTTTAAGTGGAATTAGAGACAACGACATTAAAGGTTTAAAAAACAAAAGAAAAACTATCCAGCAATGAAACTGTAATGAAATCTGTAATTTCACAGACTCTTCCAAATAAAAGCTGGATTTGTCAGTGACAACTGCATCATTCTTACAAATGAAGTAGACCCATCTTAGAAACAGAGGCTCTCAGATCTTCTGCTGATGTCCATTGAAAGGGGCATTAGTGACAGTTACTAGGCCATTAACATTTACAAACTTGTGGCCAAAATAATTCTCCTGCGATTTCACCAATCTTGCTTCTTGCTTCCCTGACAGGACTACTCAGCACTGCTAATTCTCTTAATGGTAATAGTCCAGTTATGTTTTATGACAGATGTGTTTGAGAAATAAACATTTTAAAGTCTTTTTGATACAGATGTGTTGTTTTACTGATATTATTAATCACAAAATGTAAACCTTACTTTCTGATATAGCCATTAAACCAAACATTGTTCTTCTCTGCTGATGAGGCCCATTGAATGTATCAGGTGTCCTTTATACGCCACTGTGCAGGAAACGTACTTGTTATCTTTTCTAAAGTAAAGGAAAGGAATACCATAAGAATGTGTTAATATGTTGTAAGTAGCAGGTTCATTGTAGAAAGAGACACACTGAAGGACAGAGTGATAGAGATGGGAAGGCGTTGGAGAAAGGACTGTGAAGGTTTAGAGAAATATGGTGTTCCTGTCTCCCAAAAGGAGCATAGTTCAGTAATTAACGCACTGTCAACTGGTATTGTAAGCTTATCATGCTGCAATTCTAACTTACATGACACTGTTCATTTAACCATTATAGCATTACTGTTGACTGCAGCTCCATCTTTGCCAAAAAAAATCAACAGCACTTTCATCAGAATCTCCCTCACTCCAAGAACAATAAATCCTATTAAATATAATTAGATAGATTAAGCTTTGATGGTAGAACATGGAACACCGTATTTACTCTAACATACAAATATGTTTTGTCTAACAAAGTCAAAGAATGTTTAATTAAAGTCATACATAGATATTGCCCTGTCAACTCCATTATTTGCAAATGTATTTCTGACATACACAATAAACGCTCCTTTCATAATGATGTGATGGAATTGAAGATGTTTGTATTCAATCCTTCTATGTAACAATGCTTTGGGCTGCCTTTCAGTTGGATCTGAAAACTTATTTTGCTCTCAAATAACATAATTTTGTTATTCATATTCAACAATCCTAAATTTGCCAGCAATTAACTATTTATCATTATACATTATTAACCAAATTTTACATTCTACATTAATAAAAAGAAATTCTGGAAGAAACTATCTTAATACAACTCCTAAACAAACTGATCTAAAAATGTATCTTCAAACCCTGTTAAATATAAAAACCTGTAATCAAAAATTAACCAAAACTATTAACGTATGCAAACACTTCAGGATTATAGCTTACCTGAATACAACCTCTTGTGTGTGTTCATATAGGCCTGTTGTCTTTTTTTTGTTGTTGTTTGTTGTTGCTGTCATTTTACACACTGCTGTCATGAAATTGTCTATTTTTGTTGTGTTTATGTTTTTATGTCACAGTTTCAATGTGAAATGAAATATATATATATATTTGAAGTATTGGAGAAAGGAAACCATGTTGTTACAACTAGTGGTACACTAGGTGGCGGTAGTTTATTTCCCGCCCATAAAACCAAAGAAGAAGAAGAATCGCTCTTCGTGTATTTTTATCCTGCTGCCGCCATTTTGCTTCAGTCTGAGTGCGGCAGGCAACGAATCGGGACGGAGTGTTTACTACATTTTACAGCTTTTAAAACTCTTTAAAACCCGAAACTGGTAATTAACACCGTATACTTTGTTTACATCATCTTTGTCTGTGACATTGTAGCATTAAAGCGAATACCACGGTTATTACAAAATACACAGCAGTCTCGTAAAGCTCCTTTAACATTGAGCTAACGTTACATGGTTTAGTAGGCCTCTCTTTTCTAGCATGGGCTTTACGAGAAAAGTATTGAGATGATAACATCAGTTTACTTATATTCTGATAATAGCTATTAGTCGAACTAACTGATAATGTAAATTCACTATATTATTTATGAAGGTATTATTCTAATCTTTGTTGATCATTATATAGTAACGTTAGTGTCTTTTCTTCATCGCTCGTAGTTCGTTCCAGCTAGCTTTGGGCTACTTTTTATTACTCAACAGTAAGTATGTGATTGTTTTCTTGACTGTCTTGGTTTCTAAGCTTTCGCCATACATACAGACAGGTGGCAAATTAAAGGAAAAAATGAATTAAATGAGTGGAGAAGATGTAGGTGCAGGTTCGCTGTATAGTACAGATAAGCATTTAATATCCAATCATACTCTGAGGCGTTTATGATATTACTGAACAGGCCCAGTTGATTCTGATTTTGTATCAAGATGGCAAGAGGAAAAGAGCTCAGTGAAAGCGGGTTGATTGTTAGAGAAATGATGGCAGGAACTTTAGTCACAAAGACTGCCCATTTGGCTCGTGTTTCAATAGGAGCAGTGACAGTAAGATCTATGGGAAAGACATCAGTAAATAGGGTTGTAAATTGTGGTCGACAGATTAAATTTGATGACCGTGATACCTCGTACATTACTGCGATATGTAAGAAAAAACAGAATAGCAACTCTTCCTCTGATGATTGACATGATCAGATTGTCATCAAGAACAGTCCTTAGAAAATTACATAGAGAAGGATACTATAGTAGGATTTCAATGCCTAAACCTCTCATCAATGGTGCAAAAACCATAGGCACTGGTCTACAGAGATGTGGAATAAAGTGATATGGTCAGACGAGTCGTCCGTCACCATATTCTGCACAAGTGGGTGACTGCATGTGCCGCGTTCACTGAGAGAACTGTACAAGCTTGATTGGTTGACCCACAGTGAGGGGATCGGTCAGTGCAAATCAACACAAAGTTGATGTGAGTGTCGACCACCTTTGTCCTCCTGATGGGGGCGGTCTCTTCCAGGATGTCAGTGCCCCCATCCATAGGGCACAGGGGCTCACCAAATGGTTTAATGGGTATGAAAGTGATGTGATGCTATGACCGTCACAGTCTCCACATCTCAACCCAGTTGAACACCTATGTGAGATTTTGGACCAACATGTTAGACATCGCTCTCCACCACCATCATCAAAACACCAGATGAGGGACTATCTATTGGAAGAATGGTGTTCATCCCTCCAGTAGAGTTCACAGGCTGTACAATCAATGCCAAGTTGCACTGAAGCTGATTGGCTGGTATGTGGTGGCCCAACGTAGTTTTTTTCCTTTAACTTGTCACCTACCTTTTATATTGAACCATTGCTGAAGGTGACCTGTAGTGTATGTCATTTCCCAAAAAACATCAGTTGTGGTTAGTTAGTTGCACCAGTTATTTGGCCCATAATTTAAAATGAAAAGGCAAGGTGTAGAAGTATTTGCATAACAAATAATGTGAGGTGATGCCATTTTGTTACTTTAGAGTGTATTCTTTTCCTGTTCCTTAAGATGGAAGCCAGAGTTGTTTTTCGGGCTTATCATCAGTGTCAAGCTAGATTAAATCAACAACAGGTCTGAATGCCAAAACATTTATTCTGGAGTAGATAGTGGAACTATATAAGCATGGGTTGACAATGCAGTGTAGTGACAGTAGGAGCATGTTTGTCTCATGTTGCTGTATCTTGAGTGTGCAAATGTCAAACTCCCTTCTTTGTATTTGCGCACAACTGTCTGTCTCTGAATAACCCTTTTTCAGTTCCCTGGGGAGTGTTTTTGATTGATTTGTAGGTTTAAAACCATCCTCTTGGCATTGGCCCTTTGTGGGGATCCCTGGATATGGATAGCTTGGCCCCCCCATGGTCCCCCCCTCATTGAGAATACATGGGCAGAAGATTTTTTTTCCTCTTCAGCATTGGTAATCAACAGCTGAAAATATCCAAAAGCTTGAGTAACCTGGCCATCTTTTCTGCTGCCATCACCTAAATGGCACCAAGTGTGCAAAATGCCACCAAGCCCAAGAAGAAGCTGAAGATGTTTTTTTTCCCCCCATTCACCCGCCAGTCCATGTTTGTCTCCTTTTTGCCACATCAATTAAAGCATTTTTGGATCTTTTTTTTTTCTTTTCTGGCTCTTTATGTCCCCCTATTCATTTCTTTCATTAGTTACACCAATTAATAAAAAATAATAAAAAAAACAAACATCCCCAAAAGGACTCAATTGCATCCAGCATCAGAAATGTTTAGCAGTCTGGCGTCTCAGAGTCTCAGAGAAGGGATGTCGTAGGAAGACAAGTGTCTCTGGGCGATCCACCCCCCTTTTCCTCTTATCTCACGGATCAAGTGTTCCTTCAGGACTCCATACCGCCAAGGAGACACCCCACCAGCAGTCTGCACAAGAGGGAGACAACTTCTCAGCCACCTCAGGTAAAGGTGGCCCAATGCCAAACATAAGAATTGTCTTGTTAGTACAGTTTAATACAATTTAATTCATCTTTAATCAGCTTAAGACCCTAATATGTTTGTGAAGGCTTCCTGGCCATTCGAATCAAAATTAGAAGTATATTATAATTTCCATAAAAACACCATCAGGCCATCTTACATGTTTTCCTTTTTTATTTTTGTTTACATTTCCAACAACCTTTTCTTTTTTAAAAAATGTGTGAATATTATCGTAGTGATTTGCAAGTTCTCCAGTCTCTTGCTGTGTGTCATTAAACAAACAGACCGTTGGTCACAGAGGACACAGTCTTTTGTCCACAGCACAATGTTTGACTGGAGTATTTGCACGAGATCTGTTTCATATGAACAACACTGCTGCCTTAAAATAGCACGACCCTTCTCTGCCCAGCTTCTGGTTTCATTTCATATAATCATTGTTTGAGCATTAGATTTTGTTTTGTCTTTTAAAGCAGAGAAATAGTTCATCATTTGCATCAGATATAAGACACACCCTGGTTGACGATGATGTACTTAATTCCTGTAAGAATCCCAACTACAAGTTAGAGCAAGTCATGCTTTCCTTTTTCAAATGATAATTTAATATGAAAAAACAAAACAAACTACAGACTGGTATTGGCTTCACATGTGCAGACGTGTTATAAAGTGTTGAGTGAAGTGATGCAATGGAGCAGGGTGTCTGTTTCTGATGTGTTGCTGTTGCTCTGTGCCATCAGGGAGAGTTCTGTTGGCCCTGAAGACAACCAGCTGCTGGGTTTAAAGGTCATAACCTCATCACCTCCGCCTCTCAAGACGCACACCGGCCTTACTATGACCAACCATGGAGACGACTGCTACTTCTTTTACTATTCCACCTGCGCTAAAGTAAGTCATGTTTCACAACAGAGATAATATATATTATACACATATGACTAGTTTGAAAGTGAGAAGAGACTAGAAGCAAGAGTATGGTCTTCCTGTGGCCCCTTTTACATAACACACATTGCTGGATAGGTGTGTGTGTAAAGGGGACAGCCAGCATGGTAGGATTACACTCACTAGACATGTGTCTGATTCCAGAACGCTATCTAAAATCACACACAGGGGGAACTGTGGGACCTGTGTATAAACGGTGCATGTGTTTCTTTTACCTTGCAGGGAGACAGCTGCCCGTTCAGACACTGTGAGGCAGCTATGGGAAACGAGACTGTCTGCAACCTCTGGCAGGAGGGGCGCTGCTTCCGTACCGTCTGCAAGTTTCGCCACATGGAGATCACTGTAAGCAGAATTAATTTGAAAAACACATTTTTTTTATACAAAAGAAATATCTCCTTCATGCTTTGCCCATTCGAGGCTGTGTGTGTCTTGAATGGCCATTAACGAAGGGTAGAAAAAGTCTCCCTGTAAACCTGGGTCAGGAGCACCACTCCTGCCTCTGGACCTGTTGGGAGGAACACCCACTCACCTACCTAAACAGCTGTTACTCAGAATAAGAATTAGAATGTCTGTAGATTATTGGTAAGCTGCATCTGTGTTTTAGAGTTTGGTGTTATCATGCCAAGCTCCATTTGTCCCACCAGATCTAAAATGTTCAGTCTGTCAAGTCTGATATAAATCTGCTCCATGGATTCTGTTACATGTTGTTCATCTCTCTCATTAAAACAGAAAAAGAGAAAGGAGATACCTTGTTATTGGGAGAACCATCCAGCCGGCTGCCAAAAGCCACACTGTGCCTTCTTCCATGAAAAGGCCCGTTATATTGATGGTGCCTACGTCCCACCTGATAAAAGTGAGTAAACTTTGTGTAACCTAAAACTCTGAGGATTGAAATGTAGAGATTTAAGACCACATAATGATAATCACTGTCATCCTGCCAGGTCAAAGCAAGAACGAGGAGCAGCCGTGTGAGGAACCAGCTCCCCCACCACCAGCCCCTCTCCCCACTGCAGCTAACCCTCAGCTCAGAGGAGTCATCAAGACAGAGGGTCAGGAGCCTGTACCGAGCCCCACCCACCCACCAGTGGTGATTAATCCAGCTGACGATGACGAGGACGAAGATGGTGAGTTGGATTTGATCTGATAATGACTTTGTTGTCTTTTTGTTTTTTGTATTGTTTAACTATTTCTGCCTCATGTTGATACAGGACATTTCTGTAGTCTTTAATACTCATGTATCTTTATGCTTCCAGACCAGTTCTCAGAAGAGGGAGAGGAGGGCAAGGTCGGCACTTCTCCTAGAAAGCTCCCCAAATCAGGTGAGACTAAGTAATTATTATGACATCATTTGTGACTCTGCAGTCTAGCGGGACATAGACTGACCGTGTCGATGTTGTGTCTCCACAGATGAATCGCTGAACTTTGGAGTGAGCACCCTGGAGGAGATCCGGCTGAGGAAGGCCCTTAAAGCCAGCATGAAGAGAGCCGGTTATCCCATCCAGAGCGCTGACACCTCTGCCAACGGAGAGAAAGAAAACATCCAGTCATTTTTCAGACCGGCCCTTTATGAAGCCAGAGATGGTAACAATCTGAAATCTGTGATGATCAGAATTTCAGGGCACTGAATATCCAGATTTATCATCCTCACACATTCTACTCTATTACTAATTTGTTGTTATATCTTCAGTGTGAAGAAATTCTAGAATTAGATTAATTTATTTATTTTAATTGATGAATGTGATCAATATGGATAATACCTAATGCACAGATATTTAAATATTATATTACATACCGGTTTTGAAGCAGCATCTTACATGGCTTGATCTGATGAAGAGATGATGTTGACAAAATAAAACAAATAAATGTTCATTTTAAGTTTCAGATTAAATAGAGAACAACATTATCCTATTCTCAACCAGCACATTGTTCCTTTCTTTTTTTAATGTAGCCCCGCTTGTCTTTGAAGAACCAGGGAGACCTAGAAGCAGTGTGGCTGAAAGGCTTGGAAGGAAGGTGCCCATCACAGGTACATTTTCACTTTTGTTACACCTGTACACGAAATACACTGGAGCTTCTCAACAGATTTTAAAATGCATCACTTCAGTATTTAAAATGATTACTATGATTTATAATGGTAATAATCTCAGTGGGATAGATTGGAAGCTCATGTCTCATCCTTTCTGTAGATGTGAAAAGAGAAGGACTGAAAAGGAGTCTAGCTGAACGTCTGGGTAGAGGTGTGGATGAAGAAGAGCATCCTCAGAAATGTGAGTACTGTGAAATATCTAAATCATGCTGATGATAGATGTTCATCATCATGTCTGTATGGAATGTTTTATGTGTCTAAACTGTTCTTTCTTGTGCTTCTTCAGCTTTAAAGCATGTTAAAGAAAGACTTGGATTGCATGCTGGTCATGTTGGACTCACTGAAGCAGGTAAGACATCTAAACAGTAAAAGACTGTACCTTCTTTCTGACAATATATGACTCATTACCTCGATTAAAACATTGTTAATTGTTGTCCAGCAGCTGATAGCAATACAGGCCCAGAGAAAGCTGCTGAGCAGATCCGCATTAAAACTCTGGAGGAGATCAGACAAGAGAAAGCAGCTCAGTCTCAGAGCCAGAAAGACAGTCCTTCAGCCACAGCTGAAATCACTGTTAACACCAAAACCACAAAGGGTGTAAAACGAGCCATCACCGTCAAAGACGACTCCATCAGCCACATAAAAACCTTTTCTGAGATCCTCCATGCCAAGAAGAAAAAGGAAGAGCAGGAGCACAACCCCAGCCCTAAGAAGACCAAGAACGCTGCTGAGAAAGCTGCAGGCAAGATCCAGGGAGAGCCTGACCCAGCTGAACCCGGGCCTGAGTCTCCAAACACAGGGGAGATCAGAGTGAAGACCCTGGAGGAGATCCGCAGAGAGAAGGCAGCCAGGATTCAAGCCCAGCAGACTCAGGACACTGAAAACAAGAAGAGCCCGAATACTGAGGAGAACGGTGCTAAGAAGCCTCGCCTACTGCGCGCCAAGAAAGCAGCTTCTCAAAGTAAGACTCTGACAAGTGTATTACATGCATGATTTTTAGTTCTCTCTGTCAGATAAATCATTCACTTTGCTGATCCTCATCTTCTGTACCATGGTTTAGAGTTCTTAATGATTATTTTCTGTCAAACTCAGCAGGCATCACCACATCTGAGAATAGTGATGAAGTGACGGACAAGCCACTGAAGACTCCTGCTGCTTCTCCTCAGGTATGTATTGTAAGATACTGCATCATTAACTGTGGCTGCTTGTTATTCTGCTGACTGTAGGTGATGGTAAACGTATCTCCTTGTGTCTTTTAGACCATGTCTGCCACCAACAGCGTCAAGGTAAAGAGCTTTGAGGAGATCATGCGGGAGAAACGCCTCCGCAGGCAGGAGATGGAGGAGCAGGCTTCCTCCAGCAGCCAGGACAAAGCTGACTCTGAAGCAGTGCCGTCACAAAAACCATCAACAGGCAGCACCCTGAAGAGGAAGGTTCCTGCTAGAGTCACCCTCACACCACCAGGCTCTTCATCACCTTCCTCCACCACTGTGGTCCCTGACTCTACCCCCTCCGCCCAAAAAGTCCCTGTTCGTAAACAGATCCCCCTCAAATCCAAGGCTGCGTCACCCCTGAACAGCACTGCTGCTGTCCCTGTGCAGCAGGGTGAGAGCCAGTCCTGCTCACAGAGCCCCAGCAGCTCCAGAGAGGTCCCGGAAAGAAACACAGTGAGCTCCACTGCTCCTCAGGGTCCCACTGCTGAGAAAACACTCAACACTAATCAGAAGAAGTCCCCAGAACACAGTGCAGACACCAAAGGTACCTCTCTCTTTACTCTGCATACATACAGTAGCTCCATGTATCTGGTCGGCTCTCTGCAGTATCCTGATGAATGTCCTGTAAATGACAGCTACAGTTTTCCTCTATCAAAGTACAGGGTTTAGACTAACCTGATTATTTGGCTTTGTGTTCGCTTAACTAAGCTTAAAACAGGATTCCTACATGAGTGCATGTGTGTAACGTGTAACAAATAACATGAAGATGAAGCAGCATCTTATGTCATGATATATAATTAGGACTTTGTTTCTTTTTTCAGTGAGGCCCAAACTGAATGTGAAGCCGTCTGTGATGAAGCCAGTGCAGATGAAGCCGGGCCCGAAGAGGAGAGGAACAGAGCGGTCTGCTGTAGCTGCAGTCAAACCTCTGAACAGCACCTCCACTGTGCTGGAGGAGCATTTGCAGGATGCAACATGCAGAGACAGACAGGTAGGTTGGAATACTAGACATGCAAAGTTTGTATGTTTTCATGCATATCTTCTAAAAATGTGATATGACACATTTCAAATTTGCTTTTGTATTCTCATGTAGCTTTTACTTGATTGATTGATCTTATCATTAATTCAAAGAAAAACCAGCAGCTGAAGTGAGGGGGTGATGTGAGTGGTCTCGTCCTGTTAGTGACTTTGAGTGATTTTTGTTGTATATTCAGGTGTTCCCATCCTCCAGCACAGAGGCTCAGCTGAGCTCTGCTGTTCCTCATAGTCCCAGCACCCTGCTGGAGACAGGCTCCAGCTCCAGCCCTCTGAGAGAGGATCTGCAGACTGTCCCTGTCTTCAAACAGAGTCCAAGCCAAGAAACCAGGCCGGCCAGCACTGCTGCTGCCACAGAGACCTGTACAGTCCCCCAAAGGTAAGAGTCCACACAGCGCTTCAAACTGACACTTGAAATTTAAAGATAAGACAGTGTAAGTGTGAACTGATGAGGTGTTAGCTGCTTTGCATTACATCAGTATTAACCAGCTTCTCTGTGTGTTTTAGCCCGGTCATGAAGAGTCCCTCTCAGCCTAAGCCACGGAGACCGAGTGTGGCCCAGCCCCGCACCACCTCCACCTCCAGCGTCGCCTCAACCTCAGCCGTGGACGACTTCGAGGAGCTGATCAACGAGTTTACGGACGACCACATGGAGGACGACGTGGACCCCGGCATCGGAGAGGACGACTTACTGCAGGAGCTGTCAGAGATGATTGACAGCTGAGGGCTCCATCATCACCCCGCCTCAAACCTCTCACAACCTTGTCTTGTGATAGTGTGTTTGAAGACCATCACCCACTATTCACTATAGAGCGTTTTGTTTTGTTTTTTTAAGACATTTTTCTTAAAAGTCCAACTTATTTTAAACATTAGGGTCATATTTGTTGTTCTTTACATTTTAGACATATTCTCTTATCCAGTTCTTTCTTCATTTTCTGCTCTTATGATTATTTTAAAGACCTTGTGTTATTCTACAGAGCTTCATCATGTTTTATGATCATTTTATGAAAGCAGCTGTGGTGCTTACAGATGTAGTTTAGACCACTGTCAGTTGGTCAGGAACTCCTGGAAGATGTTAAGGGTTAAAATGATGAATGTGTTTTAGAGAGAAGTCATTTCTGTATACTGTGTATGCACCGGGAAGAGCAAGCTGAATATAGCAATGATTCATTCTGTTGCATTTACAGTAGCCTGCCCCCCCTCACTTGTTTTTGTTTTTATATGTAACAAGATTGTTCAGTTGGTTTCCAGATTATGACATTTAAATGTATGAATTTCACTGTCATGGTGAGCAGCAAACTTTAAAACCTCAGAGGAAGTAAAAATATATTTTCCAAATCTCAGCAGTCATCATGTTGATGTTAGTTTATCCATCAGTTCTAAGTTATATTGATTTTCCACTCAGATCTTAATGAGTGCACCTTCTGCCTGTGACTGTCCCTTTTTATAATGTGTGAAATGCATTCGTTAGTTTGAACAGTTCTTTTACTCAGCATCCATACTTTAAAACTAGTGTGGGATAACCTCTCTGGTCTTTGTTAATGAACACCTCAGGGACTGTTTCTGATGTTTCTATGTTCTTTATATGATCGACACAACACTGTATTTCATTTCAACAATGCTGTCTTTAGCTGTTTTTTCCCTTTTTATGTTGGCATTGGTTTATCAATGTGATCTGAGAAAAGAAGAACTGGTTTGCTCTGTCCTGACCCTTTTCAACAAGAGTTTAAAGTGACTTGTATAAATGACTGTGTAAATAAAAAATGCTTTTAATTGATAATTCTTAATACAGGTCTGTGTGTTTATTATATGCCTCACAAAAAAGATGATTACTGAGGTAAAGCTATATCAACCTCTTCATATAATACAATTCAACTACAACCTCTAAAATGAGCTTTTAGCTTGATGCATTACATTGGCAACTAGGTGTGTGTGAGAGAGAGATAATAAATGATACAAGAAACTCTTGCTGTAGAAAGCACACACTGATAGCTCTCTTCTTTTTATGCATAGCCAAAACATATTTTACCTGTAGCTGAGTCATCTAGATCCAACAATGGATGAAGTCATATGAAGTAATATTAACCCTTACATACTGTTTGGGTCAAATTTGACCAGTTTTGACATTTGACAGCTGTAAAAACACCCCAAATGTCACACATATACAGATGTGGTTTTTTTCATATGATTACTGCAACAACACAATATATAATAAATGGCACTAGGTGTATTCCATAATGATGCAGGATACACATGACTTCCAATGAAGACCAGGAAATAATGCAGTTAGTCAGTTAAGTGAAAACACAAAACACGAGTGAATACACAAAAAGTTCAACTCAAGTAAAGTAAAGGTTTGACTGAAGTACATGAATAAGTGTTATCAACAGAATGTATCAAAATATCAAGCGTAAAAAGTACTCATGCAGAGGGAGCCTGTACAGTGATGTATTGCCAGATATTATAATACTGGGTTGTATTTGATACATTAATGTGAATGAATTTTCTACTGGTAAGTATTACTCCATGCAAAACTGCTAAAGTGTTACTGTAATTCATTCTGAGGCGAAATACAATAAAACTAATTCAAGCATAATATCAAGCATATACAGGAGCTCTTAAAGTGGCCTGTGCAAAGTAGTCATTAATGACCAGATGTCTCCTTACACATTATATTGATCCTGTAGACATGCATTATTAAGTTGAGGCCATATACAGTAGTATCTCATTTCCATAGTAAGTCATTGCCACCAAAGATATACTGTATTTAAACCAGAGAGATTTCCACAGACATGGCTCTAGGCATATGAAAAACTTTGAATAATCATTTGTGTATCAATCAATCAATCAATCTTTATTTATATTCCAACTAGGCTGCTTAAGGAAGTCCTTCCCTCTGTTAGTACTTCCTTATTAAATATGATCAATCTGTCTTTAGTGACAGGATATGTACCACAGTCTTTTAAAGTAGCTGTTATTAAACCACTTCTTAAGAAGCCTACTCTTGATTCAGAGGTTTTAGCTAACTATAGGCCCATATCGAACCTCCCCTTTCTCTCTAAGATCCTCGAGAAAGCAGTTGCTAATCAGCTGTGTAACTTTCTAAATAATAACAGCTTATTTGAGGATTTTCAGTCTGGATTCAGAGCTTATCATAGTACAGAAACCGCACTGGTAAAAGTTACAAATGACCTCCTAACTTCATCAGACAATGGACTTCTCTCTGTCCTCGTCCTGTTAGATCTTAGTGCTGCCTTCGATACTATTGATCATCAAATCCTGTTAAAGAGACTTGAACATTTAATTGGTATTAAAGGAACAGCATTAAACTGGTTTAAATCCTATCTGTCAGATAGATTTCAGTTTGTAAATGTCAATGATAAATCCTCCATGCAAACAAAAGTAAAACACGGTGTTCCTCAGGGTTCAGTGCTTGGACCAATACTATTCTCCTTATATATGCTTCCTTTAGGAAATATTATTCGGAAACACTCAATAAATTTTCATTGTTATGCAGATGATACTCAATTATATCTATCAATAAAGCCTAATGAAATCAACCAGTTAACTAAACTACAAACATGCATCAAGGACATAAAGGCCTGGATGACCTGTAACTTCCTGCTGTTAAACTCAGAAAAAACTGAAGTTATTGTGCTTGGCCCTAAACACCTTAGAAACACATTATCCAATGATATAACTACTCTGGATGGCATTACTTTGGCCTCCAGTACTACTGTAAGGAACCTAGGAGTTATATTTGACCAGGATCTGTCCTTTAATTCCCACATAAAACAAATTTCAAGGTCTGCCTATTTTCATCTGCGTAACATTTCAAAAATCAGACATATTCTGTCTCAAAATGATGCTGAAAAACTAATCCATGCATTTGTTACTTCTAGGCTGGATTATTGTAATTCATTGTTATCAGGCTGCCCTAACAAGTCTCTAAAGACTCTCCAACTGGTCCAGAATGCAGCTGCACGCGTTCTGACAAAAACTAGTAAGAGAGATCACATTACTCCTATTTTAGCTTCACTGCATTGGCTTCCCATAAAATCAAGAATAGAATTTAAAATCCTTCTCCTCACTTTTAAAGCTCTTACTGGTCAGGCTCCATCATACCTTAAAGAGCTCATAGTACCTTATGTACCTACCAGAACACTGCGCTCCCAGAACGCAGGCCTACTTGTGGTACCTAGTATCTCTAAAAGTAGAATGGGAGGCAGAGCCTTCAGTTATCAGGCTCCTCTCCTGTGGAACCATCTCCCAGATTCGGTCCGGAGGGCAGACACCCTCTCTACTTTTAAGAGTAGGCTTAAAACTTTCCTTTTTGATAGAGCTTATAGTTAGCAAGCTCCTAGTTTATGCTGCTATAGGCTTAGACTGCCGGGGGACTCCTACCTCCATGATGCACTGAGCTCCTCTTTCCTCCTCTCTCTCTCTCTCTATCCATCCATCTATATCCAATAACATTCATGTACTATTAATGCATTCAGTAACCTACACTTCTTCCCCGGAGTTGTCTGTGCTTTCTCATCTCACAGGCAATCTGGGCCTGTAGACGTCCGGATGACAGATTCCAGTCCCGGACCTTCTAGTTTCAATGTTTATTTTCAATGTGCTACTCTCTCTCTCTCCTATTCTTCCTCTCTCTCCCCTCTACCCCAACCGGTCGAGGCAGATGGCCGCCCACTTTGAGCCTGGTTCTGCCTGAGGTTTCTTCCTGTTAAAAGGGAGTTTTTTCTTGCCATTGTCGCTAAATGCTTGCTCATGTGGGAATGTTGGGTCTCTTTATAAATTAAAACTTGAAGAGTACGGTTTAGAACCTGCTCTATGTGTAAAGTGCCTTGAGATAACTTTGTTGTGATTTGGCGCTATACAAATAAAGATTGATTGATTGATTGATTATATAGCGCCAAATCACAACAAAGTTATCTCAAGGCGCTTTACACATAGAGCAGGTTCTAAACCGTATTCTTCAGGTTTTAATTTGAAAGAGACCCAACATTCCCACATGAGCAAGCACTTAGCGACAATGGCAAGAAAAAACTCCCTTTTAACAGGAAGAAACCTCAGAACCAGAACCAGGCTCAAAGTGGGAGAACTTCTGCCTCGACCGGTTGGGGTAGAGAGGAGAGAGAGCAAGAATAGGAGAGAGAGAGAAACACATAGAAAATAAACATTGAAGCTAGAAGGTCCGGGACTGGAATCTGTCATCCGGACGTCTACAGGCCCAGATTACCTGTGAGACGAGAAAGCACAGACAACACCGGGGAAGAAGTTTAGGTTATTGAATGCACTAATAGTACATGAATGTTAATGGATATAGATGGATGGATAGAGAGAGAGAGAGAGAGAGGAGGAGAGAGGAGCTCAGTGCATCATGGGAGTAGGAGTCCCCCGGCAGTCTAAGCCTTTAGCAGCATAAACTAGGAGCTGGTCCAGGACAAGCCTGGCCGGCTCTAACTATAAGCTTTATCAAAAAGGAAAGTTTTAAGCCTACTCTTAAACGTAGACAGGGTGTCTGCCCTCCGGAGATGGTTCCACAGGAGAGGAGCCTGATAACTGAAGGCTCTGCCTCCCATTCTACTTTTAGAGATACTAGGTACCACAAGTAGGCCTGCGTTCTGGGAGCGCAGTGTTCTGGTAGGTACATAAGGTTCTATGAGCTCTTTAAGATATGATGGAGCCTGACCATTAAGAGCTTTAAAAGTGAGGAGAAGGATTTTAAATTCTATTTTAGATTTTACAGGAAGCCAATGCAGTGAAGCTAAAATAGGAGTAATGTGATCTCTCTTTCTAGTTTTTGTTAGAATGCGTGCAGCTACATTCTGGACCAGTTGGAGAGTCTTTAGAGATTTATTCGGACAGCCTGATAATAATGAATTGCAATAATCCAGCCTAGAACTAACAAATACATGGATTAGTTTTTCAGCATCATTTTGAGACAGGATGTGTCTAATTTTTGAAATGTTACGCAGATGAAAATAGGCAGTCCTTGAAATGTGTTTTATATGTGAATTAAAGGACAGATCCTGGTCAAATATAACTCCTAGGTTCCTTACAGTAGTACTGGAGGCCAAAGTAATAGTAGTTATATCATTGGATAATGTGTTTCTGAGGTGTTTAGGGCCAAGCACAATAACTTCAGTTTTTTCTGAGTTTAATAGCAGGAAGTTACAGGTCATCCAGGCCTTTATATCCTTAATACATGTTTGTAGTTTAGTTATGTATATGATTTTTCAACAAAAAAAGTTTAATTATCTCATTAAACACCTTTAACTGAGATTTTGATGAGCACATATTTTTTCATAAATGTGTCAAATTTGTATGCACAAAAAAAGAGATGTGTATATGGTGTTTTTACAGCTCAGAAATGTAAAAATTGGTCAAATTTAGTCCATATAATTCTCTCCACGTGTAACACATGGCGGGCAGGTTGTGGTGTAGTGTACTCTCCTGACCAGCAGATGGCGCCACAAACCAGCAGTGTCCCTGAACACTGACAGAACACTCGAGCCGGCATGCTTGTGCTTCCGGAGCAGTAGATGTAAACAGAAGGACGTTCC
This sequence comes from Scomber scombrus, assembly GCF_963691925.1. Taxonomy (NCBI): domain Eukaryota; kingdom Metazoa; phylum Chordata; class Actinopteri; order Scombriformes; family Scombridae; genus Scomber; species Scomber scombrus. The sequence continues at coordinate 2,298,566 of NC_084972.1, forward strand.
GCCTCTGGAGACTGCAGCAGAAAATATGACCAAACTGGAGCTGTTAAACGTGTTTCTCAACGACAGGCTGACAGCGGCCGCCGAGGAGATTTTCCGAGCCGTTAAAGATACGGTGGCCGAGTATCAAAGCGAAATCTTGCGCTCCAGAGAGGAGAACGAGAGGCTCAAACGGCTCCTGAACGTAGCCGTCCAACGACTGCTGCTGCAGCCAGGTGAGGAGGAGCTGCAGCGGTCAGTGTGTGCTCTGCTGTCAGGTTCACTGCTCTATGAATGCTGTAATGTTTAATACCTTTTAATACTGGTGGCTAGAATGACCATTACCTCTATGCAAACGTACTGTCAAACACTTCTGAAACAAGATAACTGAGATAACTAATACGTAAGAGCAATTTAAACAGTTTCAACATTAAAGTGGAGTTTAAATACTTAATGGATAGACTCACAGTTCTTCAAATGTGTGTTAAAGCAGAGGTCAGGTGTCCATATGAACATTCCTCCTGTTCATACTGACTATTAAAATATCTCCTTCAAATGTGCTTTCAGTGGAAGTGATGGAGGACAAAATCCACAGTGTGTCATTTAAAAGTAGATGATCAGTTTATATTCAGCTTCATCAGTGTGAGTTAGTCATATCAAGTGATATCTGACACATTTACAGTCTTTTTAGCATCAAATTCCCTCTTAGTGTTTCCCTGTTGAGATGTGGTGGAAGTATAGTAACAAAAAGACTTTGGTACTAAAAACACTGTAACGTTCAAACATAGAAGATGAAGATTTGAAGCTTCATATTAGCTTCAGATCAACTTTTAAATATATGTTTACACAGAAAGAGGACTGGATTTAGTCCTCTATCACTTCCATTGTATGAGCATTATGAAGAGATCTTCTAATGGTCAGTATGAACAGGAGGAATCATTACAGCAAGTTAAACTGCTTTCAGTGTTCATTCGGTCACCCAATTGTTGTTGATATATTAAATATTAAATCACATTAATATTAATAGCAAATAATTAATATCAAATAATGTCAATCATGTAATCAGTATCATCAGCTATGATGTTTATTTAGTTCATATCAACTGCTCTATTTCAGTTAATGTGCTTCTGTTCCTGTCAATATAATATTTGGCTGATAATGGACTGATTACATTGACGAGGGATAATTGCTTTGGATAGCATTTACTCAGATTACAGAACCCCAAAAGTATATTATGATAATAATGCTGTGTAAAAATAGAAATCATTGGAAGTAGAGATGAAAATGAAAAGACTGGGGAAACTATAGTTAGGGAAAGCTGCCATCCAGAGTTCAAATGAGTTAAATCACATGTGTCATCATGTACATCTTCACTAGCAGTTGAGGACAGTCACAAACACAGTATTGGAATAAGGGCCGCAACTAATGATTATTTTCATTATCAATTAATCTGCAGATTATTCTTTTAATTAATCATTAGAAAAAAGTCAAAATGTATCATTTCTTAGAATTCAATGATGACATCTTCAAGTGTATTTCGTTTGATCAGCAGTTCAAAACAAAATGTCAGGTATGAAAGAGAATGCTCAAATTCGAAACTACGCAAATATTTGGCTTTTCTGCAAAAAAAAAAAAAAAATAGTTGCTGATTTCACAGGTAAAAGATATATGCATACATTTAGCCGTTGAAACTGTCAATTCATTGAAGGGCTCAAATTGTTTCATGTAATTCCTGTCAAGCGAAGCAAGATTAAATCTGCAGATGTTTGAATGAAGTTTGGTTGAAACACAGAACAGAGTCAAACTGGTGTTTTTGAAAAATAAAAAGTATCTCACAGGTCAGGCTGAGACATCACTAGAGAGACACAATTACACTATTATATTTAAATGCACTAAGTGTGACTGTGATGTGTGTATCTTTTCAGAGTCTCACTCTGTCCAGCTCCAACAAGATGATCAGCCCTGTGAGTCTGAATGGAGGAGCAGTGTGGAGCTGCTGCCACAAGTTAAAGAAGAGCCCAAGCTCCGAGACATCCAAGCAGATTGTCCACATGAAGGAAGCGAGTCATCGGAAGGAAACTGTAGTCATGTCGAGCCCCTGCAGAGGACACAACCTCCACCAGACCTAACAGTGTGCAGCAGTGAAACTGTCTCTCCTCCTCCACTAACATTCCAGGAGATCAAGACAGATAGTGACACAGACAAACAGCAGCCAGCCAGCAGCTCACCATCCTCTCTGACTGTTCATTCAAACTGCCCGCCTGCTCAGAGCGAGTCTCACCGCGACCCCGCAAAGAGTCACAGGACTCAGAAAACAGGTCTATCAGGCTCTGCAGGTGTTCAGGTGAAAGGATTACCTCGCTCGATCGGAAAACAGAGCGTGCACGTGCTGCAGTTAAAGAATGTAAGAACCCTCAAGGCGCCTCCATCTCGCCCCTCTCACCCGAGCCAGAGCATCCAGAGGTGGCACAGCTGTAAAGAGTGCGGGAAGGGCTTCAGCTTCGCCTGCCAGCTGGAGGTCCACATGCGCTGGCACACCAAGGAGAAGCCGTACAGCTGCGCCGTGTGCCGAAAGAGCTTCACCACAGTCAGCATGCTGAAGAGGCACCACCGCATCCACACAGGGGAGAAGCCCTTCCGCTGCCACGTCTGCGGGAAGTGCTTCAACCAGTCAGCGCACCTCAACACCCACTTCAGACTGCACACCAGGGAGCGGGCCGGCTGGAGTCGAGCCCCGCACTCCAAGTGAGCCTCCAGAGATCCTCAGAGAACAAGAAACTAAAACATCTGTAAACTTGGAAATGCTTTAACTGTCCAGATGTCCAGGTTCAAACTGTACAATAATTGTGTTTGATTGTGTGTCTTCTCTGTTGTGCAATACAGTGTGATATGCGGTTCATTGATTGTGTTGTTGAACACACTTTTCAAATGAATTAAACGATCATTTTGTGCAACCTGGGTCTTGTGATCATGGTTTTAGTGACAAAACACCCTCAAAAGCACAAACATTGACTTTTATATACATAATTGAGTTTGTCATATTTCTCTTCATGTTTGTGCTTTTGCTCTTGTAAGTGTTTGTTCTTATCATTTTCACATGCAAAGTTCATCCATGAGACTTTCTGACATGGCACCACTGGTAGCTTCAGTTTTACAAGAGTCCAACAGGGCAGCCAACATGAGCAGGCAATCAGCCAGGTTGTAAACATAGACAGTGAGGTCAAAAATCACATTGAGACCACATTGAATATCTCTATTATTTTCACATAAACCTGGAAAGTTTCAGGAATCAGAAAACAAGAAGTTATGAGATGTAAAAAGAACAAGTATTTAAGGGCAGCAATCATATTTAAGCAAATTTGTGACTGACTAACTTAACAACTTTCCTTTACTTATATCTTTTCCATTGAAGTGTTCAGATGGATGTGATCTACTCATTAGAGACTCTTTTGAATAACTCACAGCCAGTGTTCACTTGCTATAAGTATGAGTGTGCCTCAAGTTTCCAGCAGGTCATTGCATACTAAGTAACACTGTGATAGTAGGAACTAAGTGAAAATGTCAGAAGTTAAATGTTTATTTTTAACAAAGAGGAAGTTTCTTAGTGTCAGATCATGGCTACATGAGAGGTTTCTAAGAAGGCAGTGCAAGAAGCTCTAAACTGCTCTGCAGAAACTGGATCAGTTGTATCCGAAACACGACCAGTCCGATCAAAAGTCACCACACCACCAGAAGATCAGTAGTTCCCTGAGAAACAGAAAAGCAATTTCATAGATACAGATTTTTGCCTTCCTACTACTATAATTGGAAAGTGGGATGTTGTTCCGTCTGTCCGTCCACCTTTCTCCAACCCCCTGCATCCCCTCCAAGGTTCAGGGAGCCAGCCATTGCATATGGCCTTTTTTTCACATTTCATTTCATGTCAACTTCAATTTCTATTTCAATGTTAAATAAATAGTCTGCAGTTATACTTTTTATTTACTCAGAGCTACTGCCACCAGGGACTATTTTTTCAGCCTGTGACGTTATTGCGTAAAGCCGCCGTACGTAGGGGCGTGAACGACGGGTGGAGAAGATCACAAATAGAGGAGACATTTATTCACGGCCACGGACATTTTCAACATGCCTAACAAGAGCAAATCACTGTTGGAAAATACTCGCGATGCCCCCAAACGCTGCATGACATTAGGGCAAGGTGACGAAACTCCAGAGATGTCAGGTAAGAAACCACAAAACTCAATCCACACAGTAGCTAATGCTAATGCTAATGCTACAGTTTGTTAGCTACTCACCCATACAGCCTTCCAACCATTTGATTATCCTTCCGCGACACGAATTTACACATTATGTTCCTCTTTGTCTCAGGGTTAAGATCCGTTTTGTTGCAGAGTTAAATAATAACTCGCATAACAAAAACTTTGATTTATGAATGAGGGTCCGGGATTATGTTGTTGCTACAAATAAACGCGCTGCGGATACACACATACACACACACACACACTTCTGGCGGTAGTATTTTTTTGGTAGTTGGATAATGCTGGAAGCACAATTATTGTTGATCTTCATTTTTTACAAGAGGCTGCATTTACGTTGGTTACCACTAAACAGTCAAGCAGCACTACAATCTATAAAGTATATATATAGCCAAATCAACACATTTCCTTTTCAACTGTCTATTGCGAATGAGTAGTTGTCGTCATGGCACAGACTTACCGCGGTAACCTCCCCCTTCCCGCCATGATGGTAGGTACGCCCCCCCGACTCCAGCTTTGTTTACGTTATTGTTGACACGGTAGCTGCTAGCAGAGGAGGTTGTTGCAATTCTGTACTGTTTTAACAATGCCTGGAAGTAACTGCTGCGTTAAAAACTGCTCCAATGCCTCACACGATCGTCGTGGAAACCATAAGAACAGTGGGTTACAGTTTTTTAGGTTCCCTTAATGGACAATGCACTTAGGAAAGCAAGTATCCGACATCACGAGGAGACGTCGAATTTCTTGGGTGGCTGCAATTAGAAGAAAGGACCTTACTTTTGATCACATTCCACAGTCGATGAGAGTGTGTTCTCTGCATTTTCACTCGGGTACGTTCTCTAAAAATGTCTTTACATTTGTTTATGTTGTCGTCTCTTTAAAGCCACGAAGTGTACCTTATGTTGGTGCGAACCCTGAAGTGCATCTGAAGTTGTTGTCTAGCCTGCTAGCAGCTAGCTCATTACATAACAAACTGTTGCTTCTTCGAAAATGCTCGATGGCCAACCATCAATGTTGTTTTAAACAAAACTAGTTGAGATTCTGTTCATGATATTACAGTGTTTCCCACAGAAAATGTGTTAGTTAAGGTGGTGATTGTTTGGATACAATTCACCACACCAAGATGGCCAACATCAGTCCTTTTGTTTTGAGCTTTCCTCAAGATAATCACCACCTTAACTTACACATTTTCTGTAAGAAACACTGAAGGTGCATTGTCCCCATTCTCCCATGTGTCCTTTCAATGTGTCCTGTGTCTTTCAATGTAAAGCTTAAAGCATTGATTACATTGATGAGTTTTTCCATCTAATTATTCTGTTTTAGGTAAACCATCATATGAGATGTTGGAGAACCACCCTGACTGGACACCATCTTTGCGGTTAGGCCACAGTGATGTCAAGACAACAGATGCAGCGAGATATCAGCGGCAAGTAAAGCACCGCAGCACCCAGCGCCAGGAGCAAGTGCCACCGCTGGCAGAGCATCAGGAGGAGCAGCCGCCATCCCCGGCACAGGACCAGCGGCCTTCATCCCCGGCACAGGACCTGGAATGTGGACTCTGCACATCTAGACAAGATGTAATCAACAGTCTTTTGGAGGAGAACAGAAAGCTGAAGGAGGAGGCACAGGACCAGCGGCCTCCATCCCTGGCACAGGACGTGGAATGTGGACTCTGCACATCTAGACGAGATGTAGTCAACAGTCTTTTGGAGGAAAACAGAAAGCTGAAAGAGGAGCTTGATGAGTACCGGATGAATGAGAACTTTCTGAGTGGTGATGATAACACAGTGAAGTATTACAAGGGACTTCCAAACTATGTAATGTTTCAGACACTTCTATGCAGTCTCACGCCATATCTGCCTCAAGGTAGGATGAAGAAACTCTCAACCTTCCAGCTTGTCCTGTTGACTCTAATGCGCCTCAGACTAGACCTGCCAGTACAGCACCTCAGCCGTCTGTTTCGGGTACACAGGACAACAGTCAGTGATGCCTTTCAACATACCCTTTGAGTGATGTATGCACAGCAGAAGGGGCATCCACAAACCCCACGCAATGGAAGTGAAACCACTGAATTCTACAGTTCTGGTTGTCACAGGCCACCATTTGACCTTCCTCTGGTCCAGCACAAAGACACCACACTGCATTTTTTCTCTTTGGTGCTTTTTTGGCAGTCTGCTTCCTTGGCCTCTTCACCACTGTCTGTGTCTGTAGTAGTTCACGAAGCATGAAATATTGCACCACAGGGAGAGCCACCTTCACAAAGAAGTCCTGTGCATTCTAAAGCCGTGTATTCCAAAATGTTTTGTCTGGAGCTATGCACAGAATCACACAGTCCTTCAATGTCCACACTACAAAGTCACAGTAGGAACTCTCTGTTACAAACAGTTGGGTCTGGACCTGGGTGTAGTACTGGTGTTTTTTCTTGAGGTGCACCTGACCATCAACAACATGCAGACAGAAGTTACGGCCATCTGATGAGCATGCATCAAGGATTGTGCTGTCCTTGTACTTCGCTGGGCATTTCACTTCTGCAGCCTTTCCCACAACAGGTGCAAGTAACAATGGCATCTGGATGTTTCTACCTGTGGGAAGGCCGGGTTCACAAAAAACCCACAAGTTTCCACTTGTTGATCGGTGTGCTGACTATTTTGGGTCTCACCGTCTATTCGTCTGTTTAGAGACCTCTGTGTAGCTGCAGCAGATATGAAATTGATGCAGTGGCCAACCTCTGGCAGGACCTTGTTGATGCTGCTTGGCAGCTTCCAGTGGGCCGGTTCGTCTGTGACTGTGGCCTTCTCCTTTAACCGTACACAGGCATCAACCATAAACAGCAGGGCTCCGACATGGGTGCATGACTCTGCTACACCAGCCATGCATGTACAGTGGGCCGAACACACTTGCCCTGATGGTGTGAGGATGACCCATGGGGTGAGTGGAGGCTCTCAGAGCTGTCGTGAATGCATGACCTGTTAGATAAATAAATTAGGTAAGTAAAGTTAGGTAAATAAATTAGAGAAACAGTAAAAAGCCTTGAAGACAAGGGACACATTTGATTTCAAGTTACAGCCTAGTCTAGACTTCGGAGATTTCACTGACCTCACATTCACACCCTAAATGGCTTTAGTCTAACCTAGACTTCAGAGACTTCACAGACTTCACATTCACACCATTAACTACCCTGGCCTAACCAGAACTGGTTTGTCTACTTCGAAGCCCCCAAGACACAATGCCTAGTATGTTTTATTGGGCTAAAATCAAATCACAACTGTACATAAGGATAACAAGCTGCAAAACATGTGGGAAGTTAATCTAACGTTTGTGCACATGGAACATCTCGTTACAATCTAGTGAAACAATCTCAGTAAATTACATTGTCACTTTGGTCAATAAGTGTCTGGTAAACACAATGTATTCAAAACACATTAGCATCAGCATAAAACTCAAAAGGTGCATCTTACCTTTGCCAGAACAACGGTGTTTTGAGCGTTTGGAGGCTTGTAGATGGCCAGGTCTTGCACCCAACCACAGCAGAACGTCTCATAACTTTCCAGTGATTTATGGCTTTTAAATTCGTGCATCGTATAATGACTGATGCCAAAAACCAAGTAGTTGACTATGTCCATATATGTGCATGTGGTAAATGGTCCAGGTCTCTGTCCCATTCTGCTGCAGGTAGCTCGTATGGGTCGATGTTGTTTATGTCTGACAGCTTCTCCTCATATCTCTGCTTGGCGCTGGCAGTGAGTTTGTTCCTGTAAGGACCCTTTTCCTTTGCATTTTTCTTCTCCATGTATTTCTTTATTTTCTATCTCGGAATGTCTCCTGCGTCTCTATGTTGCGTCTTTCCTCCTCTGCCCCTATGCCGCTCTGACTACGTTGCCCCTGGCAACTGATAGCGGTGGATACCATCATGGCGGACGGGCTCAAACCCCTCCCCTCCCCCCCCGAAAAACCATGTGACTCCTCATTCTCAATTAGATTAGGGTGGAACGTGAGGTCTCCACTGAGGTTAAAGCGATGGTTAGGCGTAATTTCGATGTTTACAGCTTTAGCAGTAGCAGCAGAGTAAAAGCCATCAGGTAAGTGTTTATTTTAATAAACTCCTGGTTTACTTACAAACTTTCCAATGCATCGATTTATGAGTAAAGACCCTATTTGTAGGGTTAGGGTTAGTTTGATAACAATCCAGGCATTACTAGTGGGGTAATTTACGAGATACTCTGGTGGGTCCGTTAGCGCCTGTACTAAGCCATCTGGCTGATGGCTCTAACTCCACCAGTTTGCGACAAAATGAAAAAAAAAGCGGAGCGGGTGGTTAGATAGACCGGATGGTGCATATGACGCTAGGTCGAAATTACGCCGAACCATCGCTTTAAGGTGAAGTTTAGGTTTATAAACTTCTTCAGCAGGTAATGAGTATGCACATTTCCTCTATCATTACCCATCCTTACCAAGATATAGAAATTATTACTTTGTTTGTTTTAACATATGACTGTTTTCATTAGCTTGCCAGGGCACAAGTGTGTTTGGGGACACATACTTACTGTGACCTTCACATACAAATATACATTCTTCTCACTGCTTTAATCTATGAGCGTGTCTTTTGGCAAGTAAACATGCTGCAGTGCCCAATGGGCGCAACGTTCTGGTATAAAGAACCACAAGACTCCAAACAGCATAAGTACTGTCAAAAGAAGGTTGTGTTGTAGAGGTGTTAGAGGAAGAGTAGCTGTTTCTAAACCACTTCTCAAGAAGTGGTGGGCTAATAAATGCCAACATATATAGCCCTCTAGTAGTATTGACTACACACTGACCAAGGAGAAGTATCACACTCCATTCTTCACCGACATGCTACACTCTGGTTTGCATGTTTGTGGAGAAGAATTCAAACTGCAGCAGGATGATAACCTCAAACACACCTCAAAGTTTAACAACAACTTCATGAAGACCAAAGAAGTCCAAGGAGTCCTGACTGTCATGGACTTTCCTCCACAGTCACCTGACATCAACCCCTTTAAACATTTATGGTGGCACTTGAAGACTGAGAAAGCCAATCATTCAGTGACATTGCATGAAGCCCCATGGAACATTGTCAGATCATGCTGGGATAACATGCGTCATCAGGTTTTGCAACTTGTGGAGTTCATGCCAGCTCAAATGCATGTTATTAAAGCACCAGGTGGACAAACCAAATACTGAGATATTACCATTTCTAATGAAAAAAAAGGATCACATTCTAAACAGACACAGAATACAAGTATCTTGACTAGTGGTCTCAAACTAATATTCAACTCGTATTCAATCTAATACTTGCAATCAGTCTTTATATGCAATCCAATACAACCACCATAAATTCTACTTTTACAGAGTTTACCCAATTGCAGTTTTTGTTGACATTTGAGTGGTTGTGGTGTACTACTTTAATGCATTATATTGTATGACAGTGTTACTGATATTTTGTCAACTCCATGGATGCTAATCACCTGTTTGACAACAAAAACTGACAATGTATAAGCTTCGTAAAAGTAGATTTTATGGTGGAGTTGTATTGGATATTGTTAGATTGCACTGATGTACCTAATAAAGTGCTCTGTATGTATAACCCAGCTATTTAAATAATGGTATAAAAATATTATAATTTCCACTGTTTAGTTGAAGTGTATACCATGACCTTTCACTATGAAATGCTACTGCAGAAACAAGAATGAAGACCCTCACTGGCTTCCCATCAGCATTTCTCACAGCAGACATTGTGACCTGTCACAGCAGGAAAAGCACAAGTGCAATACAGCTTACTGATAACCAGTAACTAATGTCTGAGAGTGCCAGTAAACGAATACACCGTACAAGTACCCAATGTGCAGTGGTGGAAGATGTATCCAGATGTTCTACTGCAGTAGAAATAGCAGCACCCTGCTGGAACAATACTGCTAAATAAAAACCCTGTGTTAGCAACATTAATGATCAAGAGTAACAACCCGTGTAACTTTCAGAGTGTGATTATATATTTTGTATATCTATTATTATTATTATTATTGAGTAACTGTCAGATAAATGGAGTGTACAATGAAATAAAATATTTCATCACATTGCAAATGCAGAACTTGAGTAAATGTGCTATTTTACTTTCCACTTCTGCTTCTGTGCTGGTGTTGACACAACCAAGCCACACACATCACTACCAGGAACTGAACTCATTATTTTAAGAAGCTAATCCTAATATATTCTAACCTGAAAAAATGTGTACAATAAGACTTTTTTTTAATTCAACTGAATCCCACTGAATTTTGTAGTCAGTATTCTGCCATGGTGGAAAGTAACTAAATACATTTACTTAAGTACTGGACTTAAATTCAATTTTAGGTACTTTATGCTTCCACTCTAATACATTTCAGAGGGAAATATTGTACTTTGTACTCCACTACATTTATTTGACTGGTTTAAATGATGTAAAGGGATTGCACACCCACACAGGTGAGTTCATTTCTGGTGATTAAGATGACCTGCTGTAACAGGTGCACAGAGAAAGAATGGTGTAGTTGGTGAGATGTCAGACAAGCTCATTCTATATATGCCCATTCTGTCCTGTGTAGGTGCAACACAAGTGCATAGAAACAGGAAATCATGGCATTTTGACATTTGACATTGTATTTGTCACAGTGTGTAGGCTAACAGCTACCTTCCATATAGTTTAGGGCCATGGTATTTACTTGCACAGAACCCAGTTTGGCAGTATTTGCACAAATTGGTTGCATATTGTTTTTCACATCTAACACTCAGAGCCTGATTAATTATAAAACATAGGATCGCTATAAATAAATGGAATAAGTCACCTCAAAGGAATGAAAATCACATTTTAACTCCTGCATGCATGCTGTGCAGCAGCACTGCCATCTGCTGGACATTGTCTGGTACTACAATTATAAAATAAAGAAAACAATAAATATAACTTCGTTATGACAATACATGAACTATCTCTCTCTTAAAATGCATACAGTATAGAAACTCTCAACACTATTTTGCTGAATTATTAGAAAATAAATATCACACAAAGCAAGCGCATGAAATCCTCCACTTGTGAAAACTAATAAAGGTAAGTTATATACTTGTCTCAATAACTTTGTACTGAGCCAGTTCCTCTAATTTAATCAAATTACTGAGGTTTTCTGGTGTTTGATTTATGTACATAAGAAACTGTTCTATTTATGGCCACTAGGTGACACTCTACTATCTTATCTGATTGAATTAAGTATATATAAGTATAGCAACCTAATTGGTATGAATATTCATTTGCTTAACATTGCATTTGTTTGTAGATTTGTCAGTAACGTTTATGTTTTATAACGCTTTTAATTGCTAAGTGTTATCCTCAATTCTAGTCAATTGGCATCCAGCTCACTAAGCTACCATGACATGCAGAAGTGCTTATATTTTGTGTAGTGTATCTTGCTCACTAGACTAAAATATCCTGAGTTTTGGTTGCTGGTAAGCTCCAAAAATGCTGTATCCTACGTTTCCCATAATGCAACAACATATGTTTTGATTAAATGTCCATGTTTCAAACTCCACATGGCCAGTTTGTAACGCAGGCTTTATACAAAAAAACTGTAGTCCTGACACCCAAGCATAAATGAGTCAGTTTAGTGATGTCTTTGGTGTCATTTTCTCTTGGCCATGCTCCTCCAGAGCCACAGACAACATCATAAATCAAACGGTTTTATATAATTGTCCATGTTTTATGGTCAAAATTCCATGTGAATCTTTCTTAGGACATGTTCTCAGCTGCTGGCATAGATTTGATAAAGATACAGGGTCTGTCCCAGTACAGACACAACATGGAACAAATAAAGTCATCTGATGAAACTAATATAATAATTATATTGGCAGGATAATACAACATAGATTATTCTCAGTATATAATTTGGCCACTGTCTTCCAAAGCTGAAGAGGATAAATATTCTAATTTTACATATGTCACTTAAAACTGAACATCTGCTCTCTTTTCATTCATGATGTGTTTTTTTTTTTTTTTTTACAGGACTGCCCCAAATAGCATTGTCAACTTAATTATTCAATATCTCATACAAACATTTTGCATGATTCAATGTAGTCAGAAAAGCATAATGTGGAAATAAAAAGCAATACTTTCACGGGGATTAATTACAACGAGGCATGAATATCATTAATGATGTGATGCATGCAGCCCTAATGCATAATCTCTGGAGTCCAGATGTTGGCTGATTTAGTGTTTTGAGTGAGAGCATTTTAATTTAATTTAGTTTATTTGCTCTTTTCACACCAATGTAAAGTTCCAGAACAAGATGTGATTCATAGACAAAATACAACTCAATTTCCTCATTCACATTGAATGAGCGTAAAGGAGCAGGGAGAAGAAAAAGGTTAAATTGCCTTCCCCTTTACTCAAAGCAAAGCTAGACTAAACAATAGAAATAGATGCTCTGTCAGTTTTGGGGTGTGACATCACTCTGAGTCATTGCTGTCAGCACAGTTGAGAATCACACTGACACTCTGCTAAAAGTTATTTTTAGCTTTTTTTGAGAAAGTCCTGAATTTTTCTATGAACCTTTTGACTCATAGCCTATCTGTAGCTATATCAATATGGTTAGACACAAGCAGGTCTCAACAGCTGAACAATAAAATACATTAAATATACTTTACAATAGAATTTGTTTTAAAGTGCCTCTGTGCACTCATTAATATACAGTACACGTCAAAGCTTTGGAAACAGCTCTCCCTTCACTTGAATCAGAAAATGTGTGCTGCATATTATGTAATAACCATACTTAAACAAAATCTATTTAACAGTTTTTTTAATCAGCAGACAGAATGCATGTGAACACAATGAGAACAAACTGGAAATGTGAAACAGAAGAGAGTCTGAAACCGATCATTATTCCAAGATGATGAAGTCCATTAGCTTAAGTCTCAGACTAAGATAAGTCTCACCATTTAAGCTATAGTCTGTGTGGTGTAGACTGACCAGAGTGGTGAGGAAGTGGAAAATATGAAAAGAATACAAGCAATCAAAATGAACTGGCTTAACTCAGGATAAAGCAAACTAAGGCATGACCATATGCACACAGCTACACTGTCATCCTCTGATTTCTGCTGACCCTCAACCTCCATCTCTCTCCTTAAATAGTTCATCCAATCTGTTAGGAAGAACCATATTTATTGCAGGGGTGTCCTTTCTCTTTTACCAACTGGCATATAACAATGCTACTGTATAAGTCAACAATTTCTACAACACACACATCATCCACAACATTATCCTCATCACAAGTCAAAGCAAGTATAAATCTCATGGATACTAAACCAAACATTTAACTACATAAAATAAATAACCCAATACTTGGTCCCACTGACATCACTGACGATGTCACCCTGTGTATACATAAAGGAAGTAGATGGTTGATACATCCATTGGTTTGTTGAACATATGGTGGTTGTGGTAAGAAAGAACATTTTTAACTTTTGGAACTCAGAACTAAACCAATAAACGACTAAAATTGAACCAAAAACGTTGCTGGAATATGAACTGTAACCAAATATAATGCAAACCACAAACACACCTGGGACAGTATATGTCTGCAAGTTACAGATTACTGATACACTTATGGCTGAAAAAACAATAAACAATCATAGTTAAATAAATACGATATCTGGTGTTGGAAAATGGGGACAAATGACCTATTCTCATCCACTGTGTCACAACCTAAAATAGGTTTTTTAAATGATATTATTTGATAGCCTAAACTGCATGAAATAATGGCTTTTTAAAAAAGTAATTATTTATTAATTATTGTTACTGCACTTTAAGGATGGAATCTCAATTTCGTTGTGCTTTGTACAATGACAATAAATACTATTCTATATAAGCCACTTCTGCTGTTTCATTCATTTGGAGTGTTTACTTGAGCTACCAAGTGAAACTAGATAGGCTTATAAAAAAACTGTAACTCCATGAGCTAAATTGGTTGTTTTAGTGTTAATATTGGGTTTTATATAGATGTAAGTGACAGTGATGGGTGAAATTTGAAGCATTTTACTACAAAATTGTTGACACAGCTGTAGTGTAGCTCTATTTCTGCAGACAATGTTTTTAGCATTAAGGATAACATAGAGGCAGCTACTGCACTGTAACATTAGTGTAGTTAGCAGTGTGGGTGTGTTGTGCTTTTTTTTCCAACTTCAAATGCAGAATGAGTGTTCTTACTCTCATTTAAAACTCCCCACAAGAAATTAATTTAGGGGCTAGTAAAGAACTACAGTTGATACCATACTTGCTGACATTGGTTGCTACCAAACAGCAAACTGCTTTAATGTAGTGACAAACTGAATCTAAGTTAGCCATACTTTTGCAAAAGTGCTTGGATACAGTGAGCACAGCTTCAAATAGATAGAGAGAACGGTAAGGAAAAAGCTTGTCATGTTTTCATGCTTTTTCCACTATTAAACCGGGTCTTCATTTGACACAAACTGACAATTGTTGATAACTAGAAAGTCAGAAACTTTCCAGAGCCATCTACTTTAGGGTTAGATTGATTTTCAAAAAGGAGGGTTTTTTTGTTCGTTAAGTATTTCTTTAAATGAACATGTAACTACATTTCTGACATGGGTTTACACTACATCAATAGGTAAATGGGAATTTTTAAAATGTTGACTTGTGACAGACCGACCCAAATGTGCAGACTACATTTGTAATGGAAGTTAATTTCACATTTGTTTGGCATTAATGTAATATTATAACTACAGGGTCTGTAGTGCGACCTGCTTTGAATATGATGTTCTATCAGTAAAGACTATAGTTTAGACAAGCTATATAATTTATTTTATTTTTTATAATTATTATTTACAATTATCTTTATTATTTTGGACACAGGAATCGTGGTTGTTGTCAAACTGTACACCTCCACCACCTGCCCGCCAACCCCTGGTGAAGTGCCGAGCGTGTGCACGCAACGACACACCGGGGACGCGCGCTTACAGACTAAAGAGAGAGAACAGCTGAGCAGCTGATGGGGAGAGAGAGAGAGAGAGAGAGAGAGAGAGAGAGAGAGAGAGAGAGAGAGAGAGAGAGAGAGAGAGAGAGAGAGAGAGAGAGAGAGAGAGAGAGAGAAAGCAAGAGAGAGGGAGAAGCAGCACCGCATTGACAGGAAACACGGAGTCAGAGCTCCGGTGAAGTCGACAGCACGGAGGAGGTGGATACTTTCTGATGCCGCTGCAGAGCTGACGGTTCCCGGTGCAGCAGCGACCAGAAGAGCAGCACAGGTAAGCGGACACTTTCTACTTTCTACTCCGGCGCTCTGTAGTTGGAGCTCCCATCACACTGACGCATCGGGTGGTGTCCCGGTTCTGGCGGAGCCGGACCGGAGTGATGGTGAGATCCGAGGATGTGATAAAAATGACAGCCGCAAGGAATGCTGCAGCTCTAGTCCGGTACTGAAGGCTCGGGAGGCTGTTGCCCCGTGTATCTGCAGTGTCTCCCGGGCACCCGGTGAAGGCTACACGGGCCCCCGCCTCTCTCTGCGCATCTTCTGGATGATGCTGCGGTTTTGTGGGAATTTTGCTGCTCTGCGCAAATTGCATATAAAGATACCAAAGTCCAGCTAGATTGCCGGGCACGGCCTCGCAGTCTGCATCTGCAGAGGCCCGTGTGTGTATGATGTGTGAGGAGAGGTGTCATTGCAGAGGACGAGCGAAGGGGGACGTTTAAAGGGCTGTCAAGTTAGGCTTGTTTGGTTAGGCCTGGGGCTGCAGCCTGGGCTGCACACAGGGTGAGTCAGGTCTGTCTCTCAGCACTGGAAGTGGATCACAGCACATCTGAATGTGAGGGAGGCGACGCAAAACTCAAGTGTTTATAGTCGATGATATCATGTCACCCCATGGAAGACACACACCTCAAAACAACACACACCTCTAACAGAAGTCTTACCCTTTAGTCTTTCCATATAGGAACTTGTATGTATCTGTACTGCTCAGTAGTAGGTTTACATGATGACCTTGTTGTAGTATTGGTTAATGTCTTATGTGATCACTACACAATGTATTCCTATAGTATTCCTTTAATAGTCCCATGCTGTTTGCACTTTGTGGTATGGATACAGTGTTATCTAACTATGGCTTATTTAGGATTGACAAAACTGAGATTAGTTAGACATATTGTTTCCATATGGGATTATTATCAATAAAAGTGTGTTCCCTATAATCTCAATACTGACTAATACTGTAGTTACTTTAAGTTCATACCGGCTATTTTAAAGGATCTGTTGTCAGGTATGTTGTGAGCAAAGATGATGTAAATAGTTTGATAACTTCAATTTGACAATCACAGATCAGATACATCAGATGCACATACACCAAATATACTTATGGGATGTTTTCATTGCCCTTACTTAATGACATTTGTATATCTCCTGGTGTCTTTGGTGACTTTACTGTTCCTATAGTGTTCTTATATAGGGGCTGGGGCCTATGTGTGTTTTGCTGTGACTGTGTAACTGTATAGAAAGGTATGCTTATTGACTTGTGTAATGAGAGCCTAATGCATGTGCCCAGCCATGGAAAGCTTGGTGTGTGTGTGTGTGTGTGTGTGTGTGTGTGTGTGTGTGTGTGTGTGTGTGTATGTATAGTTCCAGCTGAGAGTTTACAAAATGAAGTCTATAGTAGGTTACAGTAGAAAAGAAAGGAGGCTCAACTCGTTCAATTCTAATTATTCTCAGCAGAGGACCCTTGAAGTGCACAAATGAATGGAGGTGAATTGGAGATTGGCACATTATAGCTATTTATATCTAACAAGTCAATTTTAGGGGCATTTTTTCTTTGCTTTATGCAGTGAAGCTTACACAGCGGAGCGAAGGATTATGTCACACATCATTGTGATCTGATGCTACGTATTTAATAATTTTATGCTGTATGTGAAAGATTGGACCAGACATGGAGATTCTCATTGTATAATATCTAAATACCTGAATAATATTCATATAACTACTTCTCCCTCCAGACTGTTGAAGATCACAGTTCTGCTGTTTTTTTGAGCAGATTTCAGTTTTTTCCCCAGCATGACATCATATTTGTTAAATAGAACATTGAGTTAAACTGAAGTCAATAGTCAGCACAAGCTACAGGGCCCTGTGGTAGATGGCTAACTCGCTATGACAGCCTGAATACATTTATAAATAATCACATAGAGTTATCACTCAGTGCAGGTAGCCACACCTCCAGGTGTCAAGACACCTTCATTTGCCAAAATGTGTTTTTTACAAACAGTGTTGAACCACATTCAACACAGTGGTCGTAAATCACTTTCATCTAAAATGGCCAATTTAACATAAATAGTGTATATCTGAAACATAATCATATGAATAAATACAGTGAAATACATAAGTTACCCAGTCATTGGGATTTTTTGTGTAATTTTTATTGCAATTTAAAAAAGAAAAAGAAAGTGGCGTATTGATTGATATCACCTCCCACCTCCTCCCCCTTCAACCAATGACTGTTAACCATGAGTTTTCACTGGTGGCAGCAAAATTAAAAAATGTATATTCTCTCAAAACACAAGTATTATGAAGCTGGTCCTGGTTGGGTATGTGTGGATTAGGTCATGTATCTTGTGATATTCGGAATTGATTCTTTATACTGTCTGTCAGTATGTGGACACACTGGCAGCTGTGAGTGTGTGTGTGTGTGTGTGTGTGTGTGTGTGACACTGACCTGAGCCCTGGCCAACATTTAAATGGTCTTACATAAGAATAGGAGAGGATAGCATCTCAGTCTCACACTCACACACTCACACACACACACACACATGCTCACACATGATCAGAGCTTATATAAAGAGGCCAGATGTTCATCAGGCGACAGAGCCATCTACTGTATATTATGTGTAAAATCTGACTGATACTGGATTTTTGGGGCAGATGTCGCTACATATGTCTGTGTGTGTAATTTGATTTAGGAAAGAGGATCAAGTATACATAAAATGCTGCCTATATAACTTTCAAAAATCTGTACATATTATACAACATATATGCTGATACCGATGTATACCAATATATAATGATATATTTGGGATAAGCCACTATCGGCCCATAATATCAGCTGACTAATATATCAGTTGGGCTCTAATTATGTGTATATAGTAACTGGCAATTTTAATGATATAAATGCATGAAATAGAAAAAAAGAAAATCATCTAATCATGAATTCAAGAATATAAATACACACACACACACACACACACACACACACACACACACACACACACACACACACACACACACACACACACACACACACACACACACACACGTATATTAAGCAATTGAGAGATTATAGCTTGGTCCCAGTGACCCATATATACTGTTTAGGTTAGCTAATCTCAACACAATATCATTGTGAGTCATAACATAGCGTTAATCAAAAATGTTTTTAATAGTGATAATACAATAGCCTTTAATTATAGTAGTACAGTTGTGAGTCTAAACACTAAACCCTACCAACCAATGTGTTTGAGTCTAAGCTTAAAGCTGTTGTAAAGTTGTAGTCAAAATCATTGTGGTAGTTATGCTCAAACCTAATGCTAAACCTGCTGTACTCTAGATTTACCTGTTCTATAACTATGCAGTCAAGATTTGGATTGACCTCTCGTTAGTTATGGAGGTCATAGGTCAAAACATGGTATGTTTCATATGTAGAGCATCCTGTCTACAGGTTCATCGTGTGAATAGCTTTTGGTTTATTAAAATGTTCTTTGTGTTTAACAATTTAACCAGTAGGTGAACATTTGATTAAAATAAAAAAAAATACCTACATTTGAGTGAAAATCAGAGCATTTTTTATATTTGTTGTTTTACTACATAATTTGAGGGTTAATCAGCAGCTCTTTGGTGTTTTGGCCTCTTTAGAAGTTTTGCTTGTCACATTTTACCTGTAAAGGGAAATGTGTGGATGTATAATGAATGTATAGTTTTGGTGAAGATCAGTTTTGAGCTGATTTGCATATTTTAAGAAATCTTGAAACCAAGAAGATATGTAGAGTAGTCAGAGTTCTTATATAGAGCAGCAGTTTGTCACTGAGCTCGCTTTGGGGATGCTGCTGTGTAGAGGACTGAAAAGGTAAAGTTGGAATGTCAGCATTAGTCATATATCAGGCCAAGTCAGGAAAGCATTCAGGAGGCTGCTGAGCTAAACACACAAAAAAAACATAGAGTACCACCATCACTGTGATCATCAGCGTAGCTTGGAAGCAGTTGAGTTCTAAGGAGAATGAAGATCATGCTTTTATAGCTGTGAACATCATAACACTGAGATTCCATGATTAGTGTCTGATTCCAATAGTGATATAGTTCTGACCTTTATCTTTATCTGTAGTCGCTTTGAATGAAAACACATTTTACTGAAATACTCAAAGACGTTTTCATGGCATCCATTAAATCACCTAAAATGTGTAGTCTGGATACTCTTACAGAATATTTTACAGAGTAATTTTGATTCAGTTAATCATAACAAACTAACATGGTTAAAGTCAATAACTTATTGTACACCTATAAAAATGATAGTAATGCTATAATTCTGCTGACCCCAGGATACTCACACATTCAACATGACATTGACCAACATATGCCATACAGTGAGTACATGTGCCATACAGTGAGCTGCACCGATTTTGACCATACTCAACCCAACTATATGGAAGTGCACTGGAGTACCATTTTAATGCCCATGCAGACCCAGTAGTAATCTATGACTGAAAAATAAGATGTATAAGTGAGTAAGATGTGAGATTTTCATTCTTCCAGAATATGGCCAATTGCAAGGCTCAAAGCCAACAAATACAGCCTTCTTTTTGTCTAACCTTTAACCTTTTGTACAAATCATTGTATGCCATTAGTTTACCATTGATATTTGCACCTTCATTGTCTTGGTGATACACTTGAACATGTTGCTCTTAAGAAGTTGGCAAGGAGTGCCTAAATGCACAATTAGATTTGACCTCTTACAGACTCTCCATTTTGGGAAGAGGCTCAGGGTTGGCCTGAAGGACTTGGATTCAGAGGACCGCACCCTTCAGAGAATCCAGTCGTGGAATTAGGACCTTCCTGATGAAGGCAATATGGAGGTTGATGCATACATTTTCTTTGGTTGTTACACCACTGAACTACACTTAAAACCATTGACAAAAAGCTTCTCTTGAGAAGAAAGATGTAAAGACCAGAAGATACACAGACAAGAAAAGTCGACTGCCTCATGTTTAATCGGCACACTGTCAGATGTACAGTTGCAGATATAAATATAGTATGTTCAAACTGCCAGATGAATTCCCCTCTGTTTTGACTGTCTGCTATTGGCTTCCACTGTGAATATGGGCTACAGTGTCCTGGGAGCTGCAGATCTAGATCTACCAGAGCATGCCCTGCTTCTAAATGAAATATGTTTTTTCCACCATGAATTAAAGATGTCAGAAGAAGTCAGAATGGCTTCCATGTTACCGTGACCCGGAGCCACGCTTTGTTTGGTGGGCTTCAGTGAGCTCCAGTGGGCGTGTGTCATCTGTCAGCAGTGGTTTTATTGCTGGTGGGGTTCTGTATTCAAACTGGTATGGTGGGATCTGACGAAAGAAGAACATGACACGCTTAAAAATGTACCAAACCTATATCCAGATGCTGTTCCTTTACTGAGTAATCTGAGCTCTGGGTGTCAGGTGTCAGCTGTTTTACTGACTTCCTCTAATGAATGAGAGGAAGCAGAGAAGTGTGTGAACACTATGGATACCCAAATATGTCTGGCTCTCTAAAGTGCTTCAGGCAAAACAGTTACTTCAAAGAAACTAGATGTTTTGTCATGTTGTCCAACCACGTCAACCACGCCTTCACGATCTGTCTTGGTGTCTCTTTTTGAATTGAGCATCTGTTGCATGTCTTTGTCTTCTCGACACAATGGGCCTCATTCAAGAACATTTTCATACTGTTATCCGAAAACTCTTACAGGAAAAAAGTAATGTTTACCCTTATGAGTGTACCAAGTCAGATTTAACAAACTCTCTTAACTGCCATTTCCATAGAAGGCTCCATTTTTTGTTCCATCTGTGGGCGAGGTTCATTCACAGAAAGTTCCACTGCGTAGCATCAATTCCTGCTTTCAGAAAATCAGAAGAGAAGCACATAATACATTTAGGAGTGTCAGTAAAGGACCTGAAACAATTACAAAAAAAACATATCATCAGAGCAGTTCTTCACTGTGATTTGACATGAAGTATATGCTAAAGAGAAGTGCACTGTGATGAGAGGTGGTCATGTGACAGTCATTAAGATATTAGAGGAGAATATTATAATCTACAGGTTGTCCTAGATGGTGGGGCAGGTGGATCCAAATGCAGAGACAGAAGGCAAAAGCATGACTGATGAAAAAGGTCTTTATTCTTGGAATTGCAGGCAAAAACAAAACAAAACTAACTGACAGACCGACATGGAATATATAGAACCAGAACAAAGGACCCAACAAAGACTGAACTGCAAACCACAACATAAATACTAACTGAACTAATGAGGGAATGCAGGCTGGGAAAAGGCTGGGAAAGACACTGGAAGATGAGGAAGATACAGGGCATGTGTGGAGGGAAATGCAGAACAGAGACGGACACACAACACCATACCACACCACACCACACCACACCACACCACACCACAACACACCACAACACACCACACCACACCACACCACACCACACCACAACACAACACACCACAACACAACACAACACACCACACCACACCACACCACAACACACAACACCATACCACACCACAACACACCACACCACACCACACCACACCACACCACACCACAACACACCACAACACACAACACCACACCACACCACACCACACCACACCACACCACACCACACCACACCACACCACACCACACCACACCACAACACAACACACCACACCACACACCACACCACAACACACCACACCACAACACAACACAACACAACACAACACAACACAACACAACACAACACAACACAACACACCATACCACAAGCGGACAGACTGTGGGAGTCTGCGGGAAGAATACCAGGAAGACACAGAACAGACAAACTAATAAAAGGCCACCAAAGTAACAATTCAGTCCGTCTGAAAGGTCTAACTCCAAACAAGCCCTCTCCCACACAGTCCAGGCTTCAAAGAAAAAATCTGAGGGCATCTAGTGGATAATAGAAACTCAGGAAAATAAAGATAGACTCCCAAGAGTCTAGAGTCAGAGATAGGACCATGACACAGGTGATGTTATACTGTCGGCTACAGCAGAAAATGATATTGGACAGAGAGCTGCAGAGACACAGTGGCAGCTGTTGGACTGAGAGAAGTTTCCCAGTTGAAATGTAGATGTTGCTTCACCATAAAATGACAATAAAAATCTTTTTTTTTTTAAAGTAAGTATATTGGCCATGAATACGAAAACATTACAATTTTGCATTAACTTTGTTTTTGTTGTACAATACATTTTTGTTAATTTCAGTATTTAAACTCCAAATAGATAAGTACATTAAATTGGTAAGTTAGACAAGTGTTTCGCTGCTGTACAGAAAGACAGACTGCCTGTTCATGACACATACAACAGGTCCTACAGGTCCTATATTTCCTTTATACTTAAAAAACATTCTAAGTGTGAGAACATTGGTGGATGTCACAAATGTTCATAAATCACTTGTATACGCGAGTTTGTACACGTTTCTCTAGTGTGAGACCTAATGTACTGTACACATTTGAAGTCACATTCTCTACCTGAAGGCATTCATAGTGTTGCACTTGGTTGTACTTACAGAAAAGTAGTTATGTGAAGAATAAAAAAGAGGGCTTTTGAGAAGTTCAAATCACTGCATTTTGTGGTTGTGCTTGTCTAATTGTCTGTTTCAGAAAGTAGGAACACATTTTCGATGGGCCTTTTGGAGCAGATCTGTCAATTGGCCTGTTACATGACAATGTTTAATAGCCTGTGATCAAGAACACAGAGAAGGAAAGAGGTTGTGTAGATGTTAAATATTTAAATAGCCTTAATCCAGCAGTCATTTCCCAAAATCCTTTCACTGAGGACCCTGGGCGCTTGCTGAATGTTGGTCACACAGTGCTGCAGTTCATGTGTTTGACCAGCAGAGGACAGTGTTGCACCACATAATACATAAATGTGAGTGCATTGACAGGCTAGTTGGTTTATGAAGCTGCTGGTGATGTTTGACAAAGTGAAAATATCAGGAATTTATTCTTATTCTTATTTTTATTATTAAATGTTTCCCCCCTGTAAATCACAACTTTATTCTTGTTATATTATGAGGCTTTTCTCTTGAAATTGCAACTTTCTCAAATTTCTCATAAATTCTCCAAAATCATTGCACCTGTTCTGGCTTGTCATATAGGCTGAGAGTTTATTTTATTTTATTTCGTGAGTATTTATTTACTTGATATCTATCCTGAGACATATAGAGCTGTTATCTGAATATGAAAGAGTTTTGAAGTCCCGGTAATGTCATTACAGACACACGCACGCACGCACGCACAAACACACACACACACACACACACACACACACACACACACACACACACACACACACACACACACACACACACACACACACACACACACACACACACACACACACACACACACACAGATATGATATATACTGCTACATGGAGCTGTTTCAGTGCTTTTGGTATTCTTTAATTTCATATTAATGGCACAGCTTATCACTATTAAATGCTTCATATAACAGAAGCAACATCAAGTTAAAGTTTACCAGTACATGAAGAACAACTGTAAAACAGTCCAGATTTCTAGAAAGATAATCTATATTCATAAATAAGATAGTTATAAAGTTATAGAACAAAGAACACAGTTAACTCCGAAGCGTTTTAGGTCTGTTTGCTCAGCTTTTATCCCACAAAGGCCAGTAAATCTTTTGTTACCTGCTATGATTTAACCAGTTAAGGCTCATTAAAACAATGGAAATATGTACATTTAGCCTGATTCCACAAAAGCATGCATCAAACTATTATTACTGTTACTGAAATGATGTCAGTTCTGTAGTGTTCATCATGTTATATTGGCTCAAAAATCCTTTAATAACCTTTATGTAATAAAGCTCAGTGTATAGAGTACAGCAGCAGCAACAGCAGGCCGTATGGCTGCTTTCCCACTGATCCCCTCTCTTGGCTCCTATTCAGTTAAATGGAGCAGCCAGTGCAGATGGGACATAGCCAGACCAGGTGGATTATGGGTAAGATGGGGTGGTGCCCAGTGATAGGTAAATTAATTCTGCATTAGGGAAGCCTGCTGGCATCACTATGATCACCTGGCATGGTGTGTAGGTCTAGGTATGTGTGTGTGTTGCTCACCTCATGTGACATTTAGAACAACCCCCCCTCCTGTAGTTTTAATACTTCACCTGGCACCAAATGTAGTCTGAAGCACAGGCCAGGATCCTGTGTGACTCAGCCTGAGGGACACAGAGGCGACCGCTATGGAGTCATTCAGTCTCCTACAGTGTGCTGCAACAGTAGCTGGATGCTTTTCCATCTAATCCTCAGCTGCTGAATGATTTTCTGTTTCACAAGTTTATCCAGGTGGATTTCTCTCTAAGTGGCTCTTTGTGTGGCTCTCACTTGCTGGGCTTCTGTCTTAGGAGAATCGCTTCATTAAGGCGTCAAGTTTTGTTCCATCAAAATCACAAAAACTTCATAAAAATGGAAATGCTAAAAGTTTCGAAAGTTTAGTGTACTAAATCATTTTTTAGTCTGTATTGTCTCATTATCTGTCACTTTTATGGCACCACTTTTTTTTTTTTTGCAGTGAAGTTGAACAAGTTTCCAACTGGGTGAAGATGTACAGTGCTGGGTACTAATGCATTTCTTCTGAATTGATCTGTCTTCCTTGAAGAAACGAAATAATGTGATGATGGATCTGAGACCATAGGAATCAATTCTAAAAGACTGTTTCATGCTTTTCTTTATTGTGTTGCTCTCCTATGATCAGGATACTGATGCCAATGATAGAATTCACATTTCTTTTTATTTACCATTTCTGACAGTGAACAGCAGTTTTATCTTTATCTCTGTGGCTGTGTACTACATCATCCCATCTCACAGCTGACTTTCAGTGGAAAACCTTTCTCCTTCCTTTCCTCCATCCGTCTGCACTTCCTCTTAGGTTACCTGTGCTTTCAAGTGTCCATCACTTTTTGCTTTTCAGCAGTTTCTATTTTTAAACACCGCACAGAAGCTCCTGTTTTTTTTCAAAAGGAGGGAGGAGGGAGGAGAGGAGACAGAGGGAGAGAGAGGGAGAGAGAGGGAGAGAGAGAGAGGGAAAAAGCAATGGATGTGAAAGAGGAGAAGGAGGGAGAGAGGGTAAAGGAGAAGGAGGCAAACACCAAGATGGGAGGATGAAAATAGAAAAACAAAAGCTTGTGAGTGTCTGGACTGAAGGCCCATGGCACAGCGCTGTCTGGCAGGCTGCCAGGTGGAGAGGATAAATAGAAGATGGAGGGATCCGATGGAGGAAGGGAGGGAGGGAAGCATCCTGGAGTTAGGTACTGCTCCAGGCCCTCGGTTTCCAGTGAGACCACTGACTGGATGAATAGAGAAGAGAGAAGACAGAACAGAGCGTGTCTGACCGTTATGATCCCACAAGTGATATCGTCGGATTAAAGCTGCTGAAGACTGATAATAAAACCCAACCACTGATGTACTGACATATGATTTCAGAGATTAAACAAAAAATCACTGTGCAACTAATAAATCATTGTACTCACTACTGTGTTCATAGTGCAGACATGTCTCCCTGCAGAGAGCTTTATCAAAAGAGACATATTAGGTCAAGGTTATGAAGATTAACAGTTCTGTCAAAAGCAATGTTTTTATAGATTTAAATGAAGGTGAACATCAAAAGTTATCACCACAATGACTCATTACTACTGCTTTTACATCATATAGACACTTCCAGCTTGTCAGAGTGAGGCATAATGTACTATGTGTCATTGTTTTTATCGCTACAAACTTATACTAATGCTTTATTGAGGGAAAGATTGCCATATTTATGGCTTGAGTGCGGGTTGTTGTTTCAGGTACTGGTGATCAGATGAAGGGTAATCCAGGAAGTTCAGTTTGAATAAAAAGAGTATAGATAATAGATTATAAATTATAGATTGTTAGTGTGAAGACTTCTCAGACTGGTTTATAATTCTATGAGACAGGATTTTACTGCTCTTGACATTTATCATATAGAGACATTCATTTTGTTCTCTCTGTGCAATTTTGAGGTGAACAGTAAAATGATTGAATTACTATTATTGCTTGCATGTGTTAGATTGTGTGTCAGAATAATCGGGGGCGGTTCAGGAGGTAGAGCTGGTCGTCCACCAATCGTAAGATCAGCGGTTTCGATTCCCAGCTCCTCCAGTCCACATGTGGATGTGTCCTTGGGTAACTAACCTCAAATGAATGCAGATGGCTGCACCAACAGTGTATGAATATGTGTGAATGGGTGAATGAGACATGAAGTGTAAAAGTGATTTGAGTGGTCAAAATGACTAGAGAAGTGCTATATAAGTACAGTCTATTTACCATAATAACCATAATAATGCCCATTTACCAATTTCTTTTTACACTATTAATGTTTGAACATGACTCAAAATGAGATTCCAGCTGTCTCACTATTTCAACACTGAATGAGAATCTAAAACCCTACCAAATCATCTTTTTCTGAGCTTTCCTGTAGCAGGTCTAATATTGTCTTTCTTTCCATATGCCCCAATTCCTCTGCACTGGAGTAGAAAGGTTTAAGGTTGCATACATGCACAGTCCTTACATGCAGACCTGTGTCCTCCAGAACAACTTGGTAGATTAGAGGTCCCAGTTGTTGAAATACACAGTAGGGACCGTTCCACTTTTTGGCCAGTTTAGCTGTGAACTTCTCCTTAGCCTTAGACAGAGGGAAGTTTCTAACCCACACTCTTTGTGTCACGAAAATGCGGAGCAGGTGGACCCAAATGCAGACTGCAGGCTGACAGAGTCTGGACAATCCACTTTATTTTGCCAACACAGGAGAAACTCAACAAATAAACTCTGGGGTAAATGAACACAGGCAAATAACACAGAGACTCAGACAGTGACTGAACAGAAAACCAAAACCTATATACACACAAGGGGCACAGGTGGGTGAAACAAGACACAGGTGAAACACATGAGGAAATGAACTAAGGCGGGAAAACACAGCAAGTAAAACTCACTACACACAGAAGGAGAACATCTCTTTCAAAATAAGACATGAACTAAAACACAACAGAAACAACAGACAGGATGTGACACTTTGTTTGGGTTGGGCATGATGAATATGGAATAAACACATAAATGGGTAGGATGTATTGACCTAAACAGTCCAAATGAAACTCAGGTTGTACATTATTACACAACTCCAATTATCTGGTCTAAAAAAAAAGGAAACATTTTAACATTTTAACTTATTGCTTTTTTTTGTAGTCTTTCCTGTTCAGATTCTAAAGTGGATGTATATACAGTAAACTGAGGTTACGATCCTTCCATAGAGCCGGTGTAGGCGGATGAGTTCAGAAATAAATGACGATGAGATGGGGCTTTTTATTCAAGGTGTAGTATTGGCTCCATATATCAGTCTGATGCTGGAGGAGACGGAGACGGGAGCAGCGAGGAAAAGCCTGATGGTAGACAAAGGTCACAGCTCTGCTCAGTCGATGCACACTGATGATATTTTAACAGCAGCTTCGCCACAGGCTGCTTTCCACATGCAGCGGCTCCACAGTTCAGACTAAAATACACTCAGCAGATCTGATCTCCTGAGACACAGCGTCTGATTAGGTAGAAGCTGCTATTCAGACACATGTTATCGGGATAATTCAAGTTCCAGCCTGTTGTGTTGAGTTGCTCTCCTGGTTATGCATTTCTATTTAATCTGAAATATTCTCTCTCTCTCTCTCTCTCTCTCTCTCTCTCTCTCTCTCTCTCTCTCTCTCTCTCTCTCTCTCTCTCTCTCTCTCTCTCTCTCTCTCTCTCTCTCTCTCTCTCTGCGTATTCATTGATTCAGTCATCAGAAGTTGTCACAAGCAGATTAAAAACATTGTTTATGCAGGAGCCATAACTTCTGTAAATGCTCAGAAAACCTGATTTTTGTACAGTTGCAATAACACTTTGTATGTGCAATACTAAGGGAAATGGTGCAGTAATGACAGAGGAATAGGGAGTGTCTTGTTTGTGTGTGTATTGTGTTTCACCTTCCTTTTAGTTTAATACTAAATATATATATATATATATATATATATATATATATATATATATATATATATATTTTTTTTTATAGCTAGGCCTATACTTTCTTTTATTGGCACATCAACTTTTTTTTTTTCACTTATGGCACCAATAAGGGTTGCTTTCAATTTAGTTGTACCTGTACAATGACAATAAACACTATTCTATTCTATTCTATTCTATTCTATTCTATTCTATTCTATTCTATTCTATCCCATCCCATCCCATCCCATCCCATCCCATCCTATCCTATTCTATTCTATTCTATTCTATTCTATTCTATGCATCAAAGCTAGCCAGAGGAGTAGAGGACTCATCATATAGCTCATCTCTTTTTCTGCTTTTTGCTTTTTGTCTCTCTCCCTCCATCTGTTGTCACACAGCGACCTGAGGCTGAATGCATGAACAGTAGGAGCAATGATTAAACTTTACGTGTTGTGTCACTGTGAGAAATGCAGCTTATTAACCTCACTCTCTCACTTTTGTAGCATTGTTGCAAATATGTGTGTGTGTGTGTGTGTGTTTTTTTTTTTTGTGTGTGTGTGCGCGCGCGTGCATTTCAACATTAGGCCATGCATATGTATCAAGGGCAGAAGTGACACATGGCCTTTTCAGCTGCGATAAGGACAAAAACTAGGAGAAACTCGCCTCTGATAAGTTTCCATGTAACTTGACATGAATGCTAAACAGCAGCCCAACTTCTGCTGTTGTTCCTCTGTCTGGATGATGTAGTATAGTGGATACTGTTAACTGCTTTTAAATGATCTAACTGTCCACAGGTCTCCTTCTTTAAAAGAAAATGACATGTGTTCATTTGGCTATTGTTCATTCAAACATGCATACTTAAGATCTTGAACAGTTGAGACCAGAAAACACAACCTAAAAACTTTGTCTTTTAGCCAGAAATGTGATGACTTTGCCTTATATGACCCAGAATATACAAACATGGAAATATTTCAACTTTTTAAAAACATTTTTGTGTAGCTGATATGCATTTTTGTTGAGGGTTTGACTCATATTTATTCAAAAAATTCAAAAATACAGTTTATTCACATTTAATTAAAATTGTTATGTAACGTTGGACTAATATGTAGTGTGATTGTAAATGCTCTTTCTCCATCAACAAAAAATTTAAAAACTGAAGAATCTACTCTCTCTGCTCTATTATGTACAGAGATATGAGGGCATATTGTGAAATGCCTGAATATGAGCAGTATGTAAGGGTTAAAATGGAAATGGACATTTGCACATTTGACTGTTCTCCTGGTTCAGACGATTTGTTTCTGATGTTTGAGCACTTGTGTTGCTATCCTCTTTAAGGCCAGTTGTAAAGTCGCTGCTAAATTTAACAACTGTAACTCTTTACTTCATTTCTCTTTCTAAACATGTGGTTTGGATTGTCTTGTTCGTACACTCTGTTATAAAGTTGTGTCTGATAGAATTGTAGCGTTTACCTATAGTATGTGACATGCAGAAATGTGCTTATCACTGTGGTGCATTGTGTGTGTGTGTGTGTGTGTGTGTGTGTGTGTATCTTCTGTCATAGGCTACTTTTGGGGACACATTTTAGACTCATTTTAGGATCAGTTAATTGGGGATGGTGTGTGCCATTGGGGGCAGCTGTGGCTCAGGAGGTAGAGTGGGTCGTCCACTGACCAGAGGATCAGCGGTTCGATTCTTGGCTCCTCCAGTCCACATGTTGATGTGTCCTTGGGCAAGATACTTAACCCCAAATTGCTCCCGATGGCTGTGCCCTCAGTGTGTGAATGGGTGAATGTGACATGTAGTGTAAAAGCTCTTTGAGTGGTCAAAAAGACTAGAAAAGTACAATATAAGTACAGTTCATTTACCAATCAGTTGGGGACAAGAGTTGTGTCCCTAGTTGGTTAAAGGCTGATTTCTGGGTCAGTGGTTAAGGTTAGGATTAGGCAAGTAATGGTGATAGTGATGGTTAGGGTTATGGTAAGTCTCCAGAAAATAAATGTAAATGTAAGTAATGTCCCCAAAAGCAACCATGGTCTAATGTGTGTGTGTGTGTGTGTGTGTATGGTGTGTGTCCATCAGTGTAGCCTTTAGCGTGCTGCTGGCTCTGCAGAGGAAGCAGATGCTGGTGTTGTGCAGAGGAAATGGAGCCCATTACAAAGCCTGCAGAGTTAATCATTAGCTCAGTCCATCCACTTTTATCACTTTTTTTGTGTGTAAATCTGTTCCACTTCATGCTAATCAACTAGTCTTTAACTCTCTAATGCTGACTATAGATTTTGGTGTAGCCTACATATAAATTATAAATGTACTTCTTCAGTTTCTGATCTATAATCCAGATAAAAGCTGCTTTTATTAGCAATTATTTATATGATCAGTTTTAGAGGCAGCACAAGCTGTAATCTTAATTTGTCTTCACTGTGTCTGTGTTGTTTTTGTCTCACAGCAGTAACACACTGATTGAACCTGAGTGTACATCACATGTAAATGAATGAATGAATCATGTGTGTGTGAGTGAGTCTTGAATCTCGGCCACGGCTCACTAGAAATGACCCTGAACACACAGCGTATGTCTCCTCCTGCTGTTGGACATAGATGAGTTTCTCACCTGATCTCTCAGCTCTGTACCAACATGTGTGAGTGTAACTAAAGCTAGATGGCTAAAGGGCTCTTCCCACCATATATCCCATCTGTCTCTGCACTGAGTGTCCTGCAGCTGATCGAGTGCATCTGGCAGGCAGGTGAGGAGCGTCTGCAACAAAAGCCGTCCTGCATTATGAAGCCCAACCAACCAAAAATGTTAACAAAGGAACAGCCTTCTTGCTATAGTTGGATTAATCCTACAGGGCTTTCCCACTGCTGTCTCACTCACTCTCACTGTTGTATTGATCACAGTTAACTCATCGCTGGATCAATAACTTTGTTTTTTTAGCAGTCTGACACCTGATATGACTGACTTTGACACCTATGAGCTGCAGTGGAAGGGTAGGGTTTGTCACACACACACACACACACACACACACACACACACACACACACACACACACACACACACACACACACACACACACACACACACACACACACACACACACACACACACACACAGGAAGGAGAAAACTGATGATTGTGACCTGAGCTGTTACAGGTCAAGAGAGAGGAGGAGATAAATAGATAAAGACAGAGAAGGATGATGACTGTGACAATGACAGCATGTAATTATTCTTAAAGCTCAATAATTTCAAATTTATATTATCAAATAAAAAGACGTGACAAATGTTCTCTCTAATTTGATGTCCTGACCAATACAAGCACTGTTGTATTTATTAAGACAGTCAGGTACAGCTCTAAAGAAAGCAGAACATGTTCAGATTTGAGAAGCTGGATTTAGAGAAATTGGATTTTTCTTTAAAAAAAAAATGGATCCATTATCAAAATAGTTGTTGATAGATTCGATAGTTGTCAGCTGTTAATAGGCTGATTGTTGCAGCTGTAGTTAAGCCACCTCTCTCCTTTTCTTTCACTACACCTGTTAAACAGAAAATGGAACATGTGGCTGTGGAAGCTTTGATGGAGCTGAGCTGAGTTGCAAATGAGTAAATAATTACGTTAGCTAATTAGAATGTCATTGATTTTTTTCTTAATGAGTAATGTTATGTGTCATTAAGTCATTAAGTGGTTGTGTTTTGATTCATTGTGTTTTTAGTTGATTGTTCTCTAAATATTCTGAACATAAGAAATGAATAACAATACAAAAAATTATATAATAAAATGATGTGCCGTAAAGAATATGTAGGACTTTTAACATGTAATATTTGACAGGCGAGGAGTCTTAGTTACTAATCTTGCTGCAGACTCTGTACTAATTGAACAGAATGCCGTGAATAATAGTAGGCATGGATGGTTGATTGTATTTTATTTCTCTATTATTGATGATTAAAAATACAAGCTGTTATATTAGATTTTATGGGAGTAATTGTAAGTGTGTGTGTGTGTGTTTGTGTGTGTGTGTGTGTGTGTGTGTGTGTGTGTGTGTGTGTGTGTGTGTGTGTGTGTGTTTGTTTAATTTGTACTTCTGGACTAAGTAGCGTGGTAGTGTGAGATTACTATGATCAGTAGATAGTAGACAGAGCCACACACAGAGAGCATTAGCAGGCAGTGTTAATGGCAGCTGATGGGATAAGGTTAGAGGTTATCCATTTCTCCATTAGAGAGCCACATGTTAGCAGACATGTGTGTGTGTGTGTGTGTGTGTTCTCTTCTATAAAATCAGTTTCACTTTCTAAAGAGAAGCAGACCACTGTTGTTAGTTAAATAGTCCCTGTGATTGATGTCACCAGGACCTGGACACACACACACACACACACACACACACACACACACACACACACACACACACACACACACACACACACACACACACACACACACGCACACACACACACACACACGCACACACACACACACACACGCACGCACGCATACACACACATGCATGTGCAGATGTTGCAGATGGAGGACTGTTTCATTGTGTTGTTGAAATAAAACAGAATCATTAACATTGTGAAGAACTGTACTTCATATGACATGGATGTCATTTTCTATCATGGTAGTGACACTTTAAACACAGAGAAATAGTTTAAACATAAAATACACGTGTTCATATTGACCAAGTTAAATATTGTGATATATTAAAATATGCTGTATATCATTTCAAAATATAGCAATATACTATGGGCATAACTAATGAGTCCCTAATGTGTATGTGATGAGCATACACAGTTTAATGATTGATTATTGGTTTTATTGAGCTTGAACAATGAGCTCAGAAACTATCATTACTTAACTGTAATGCAACATAAAAGAGCAGATGTAAGATATACTGTGATATCAGATGATAGGCATTCACAATTTAGACATTAAATAGACTTGATATTTAAATCCAAAAGGATAGTTTAACCCTATATTGGTGACAGTTTACACTCCTTCATAATTTTGTTATTTTATTTTTTTCCATTAGGTCTTAATAAATGACTTTTTTTTTACAGTGTGCAGTAGCATCAACAAGTCCCCAAATGTCCTCTTAATGTAGTGAGAGGAAGCAGTTGATGCTTTTAGATGAGTTGAACTAGAAGGATCAGGGAATCATAGTTTTAAACCATCGTCATATAAACACGTTTCCACACTGTCAATATTTAACAGAACTCTCTGTTGGGATTTTATTTGATGGAGCTCATTTTATTTCATAAGAGTTGTCAAGTTGATAATTCATGCCAGACAGTTAATGTGAGGAATATTACTCTGTTATACATCACTGCTTTCAATTATATAACACATATTCCAAAACCTCTGACTTTTCCTTTGAGGTCTCATTGGTCACTTTATGTACTTCTATTTCTCTTGTGCTGGAAAGTTCTTAATACTTCTTCCTCAGTGCTATATAAATAACACTCTGAATAAAGTAGTAAAAGTAAATATAATGAGAAGACTTTGCTTTGTCTCACTCTGGGACTCATGTTCCTGCTGTTTGTCTTTAATGCCAACAAACTGTCAGTGTCTACATTCACTTCAAGTTTCGTCGCATACATTAACAGCACGTCCACTGTAGCCTCTCCGTATCTGCTTCCACGCTACAGTACGCATATAATACACTCACAATACACACACACACTCACACACACACAATGCAAATACACACACAGTACACAGCACAATACCCGCAATACATCACATCTCCAAGACATACTGTGCTCCTTTCTTTCTGTTCAATGCAGCGATTTGAAAGAAGCATATAATGCAAAGTGAGCAGTGAGTTCATTGTGTGTGTGTGTGTCTGTGTGTGTGTGTGTGTGTGTGTGTGTGTGTGTGTGTGTGTGTGTGTTTCCAGCTGACAGAGACTGGCGTGGCATGCTCCATGTGTAACAATGACATGGAAGTGAAAGAGGAGCTCAGGCCACACTAATGTGAACACATTTGAAAATGCTTATATCCTCACTTTTTAATCATTTACAGTCTTCTAAAAGTTTCACTGTGCTTTGAAACACCATTTCTTTTTTTCTTCTTTTCTTCTTTGTTGGAAAATAAGAGAATAATCACAATGATCACGTGGAAGGAACTGGGTGCTTATTTCTCCTCCAACTCTCATTACATCCAATCACTTATTACTGGTGTTGTTAATGAAGCATCTTTCACTTTATACAGTCAGACAAACACACACATTTTTTAGACTGTGAACATAAAAACACAATGAGGTTAGAGTGAGGTCAGTAACTTAATTAAAAAAATTAAAAAAGCTCCTGCACACTGTCTCACTCACAGCTGTTTGTTTTATGAATTTATAATGAATAAATTTAACTTTAACTTTATTAATTTATAACTAATAAAACAAACAGCAGTGAGTGAGACAGTGTTCATTTTTTGATTGCACTCTCCTCTTACACACCTGCCACTACTCAGAGGTGTTCTTTAATTTTTGTCAATAACTTCTTTTTTTTAACTTCTTATTAAATTCTCAACAAACAGAGAGCTGCTTCTCCTTTGTACAAAACTCTGGAGTGTGTCACCATCCATGCGCGCGCACACACACACACACACACACACACACACACACACACACACACACACATGCACACGCACACACACACGCACACACACACACACGCACACACACACACACACACACACACGCACACACACGCATGCACACGCATGCACAAACACCACAATCACCTCACTCTCTCTTTGCAGTCTGTCAGCAGCCTCTATGCCCCCCCCCCCCCTTCTTTCCTTTCAGCAACTCAGCAGATGGGTAGTAGTGCTCCCTCTCTTTCTATTTCTGTGTGTGTGTGTGTTTGTGTGTGTGTGTGTGTTTCTCTCTCTTGGTAGGGGAGCAGTCTTTTGATACTTGTACCGGCCCCCGCGATCTACATCCCCTCCCATCGCCTCGAGGGTTCACTCCCCATTGTTTGTATTGTTTCGCCTTGAAAGTGGGTTAAGAAAGACAGCAGCAGTGGACAGAAGGGACGGAGGGCTGACAGAGAGATGGGGGATAGAGAGAGGAAAAATGACCAAATCAACGTGTAGGGGAGGGGGGGTTGTCGGATTATATGATTGCAAGACAGGGAGATGATGAAATGACGGAGGAGGGGAGAAGAGGAGGAAGGGGGGGGGGGGGGGGGGGCTGATTTGTAAAATAGAAACGGATTGGGGGGAGAGATGAGATATGGATACTAGGGGGAGGTTAATGGGAGGATGGTGGGAGTTGGTGAAAAGTAAAAGAGGGGCAGGTGATGTGTTAAAGACGTCAGGAAGATGCTTTTTTGGCTGGTTGTTGGTCATTTGATGAATCTCATTACATATCTATAAATATGCCTGTCTATTGTCTGTCCCTTATGTCACCAATAAAGTTAAAACAAGAAAAGGAAAAAAAAGACACATTACATATTTCTCCTTTTATAGGCAAGATCATTGAGAAAGTGTTTTTTAATCAACTCAGCAATTTCTTGAACTCCAGTGGCCTTTTTGACAAATTTCAATCAGGCTTCCGACCTCACCACAGTACAGAAACAGCTCTTATTAGAGTATTAAATGACATAAGGTTAAACACTGACTCAGGCAAGGTGTCAGTTCTGGTCCTGTTGGATCTCAGTGCTGCGTTTGACACTGTGGATCACAGTATACTGTTGAACAGGTTGGAAACTTGGGCAGGACTCAGCGGAACAGTCCTAGAATGGTTCAGGTCCTACTTGGAGGAGCGGAGTTATTTCGTGACCATTGGAAGTTATGAATCCGATCGAGTGGCTATGATATGAGGAGTTCCTCAGGGGTCAGTTCTTGGACCCCTTCTGTTCAGTCTATATATGCTGCCTTTGGGTCAAATTCTGTAGAACTCTAATGTAGACTATCACAGTTATGCAGATGACATGCAGATATACCTGTCCCCAGATGACTACAGTCCAATACAGTCATTGTGTCACTGTTTACAATAAGTAACACATTGGATGAACCAAAATTTCCCTCAATTAAATCAGAACAAAACTGAGGTAATTGTTTTTGGCAATAAAGAGAAGAGGATTGCTATCAGTAAACATCTCGAGTCACTCTCTCTAAAAACTAGCGACCAAGTCCGAAACCTTGGCGTGCTGATAGACTCAGATCTGACCTTCAGCAGTCATATCAAATCAATCACCAAAACAGCCTTCTATCAGCTTAAGAACATATCCAGAGTGAAGGGTTTTATGTCTCAAACAGACCAGGAGAAGTTGATTCATGCTTTCATCTCCAGTAGACTCGACTACTGTAACGGTCTTCTGACTGGACTCCCACAAAAAAGCATTAAACAACTGCAGCTCATTCAGAACGCTGCAGCTCGAGTTTTGACCAGAACAAAGAGATCAGAGCACATTACTCCAGTTCTAAAGTCTTTACACTGGCTCCCAGTCAGCTATAGAATAGATTTTAAAGTTCTGCTACTGGTCTACAAATCACTGAATGGTTTAGGTCCAGAATACATGAATGACATGTTAGTAGAATATAAACCCAGTAGGGCTCTGAGATCTACTGACTCAGGTCAGATAGTGGAGCCCAGAGTTCAGAGGGGGGGTATGTATTTTTATTTCTCACTTTTTTTTTCTCAATTTTTTTCTGTTAAATGTTTGTTTTATGTAAAGCACACTGAGTTGCCACTGTGTATGAAATGCTCTATATAAATAAAACTGCCTTGCCTTGCCTTGCCTTGCCTCTAGAGATTTTCCATATGGAATACAAGTAGATATATTATATTTTAAAAGCTTTTAAAAAAAGATGGTCTAGAATGGTAAAGCTGTTTTGCATACTGATCAATAGAGCCCCACGATACTGGATTTAAATGAATATGTAATGGAGGAATGATATTTTACCATTTGACAATAAACTTTATTGTATAAAATCACATCAGTGCAGTGAAAGAGTAAACTACATTGGGAATATAATCATTATCGTTAGCTATAACTAACTAAACTAGAACTAAATTACAAAAACACAGCACAAATAAACCTGTATAGAAAATCAAATATAAATTAAATGCTGCCTATATAACAATAACAAAAAAATCTGCACATATTGGACAACATATAGGCCGATACTGATGTATCTGTGATAGGTCAATATCGGTTGATAATATCGACTGACTGATATATCGGTTTCGCTGTACTGATCAATAGATTATATAAGGAAATACCACACTGACAGATCATTGGTAATTAAAGTGTGATGTACTGAATAGAACATAAAAGCCTTGTCTGTGCTTTGGTACAGATGTTTACAGGATGTGACAGTCAGGCTCGTTGCAGGCTCCACATGCTGGAATCGACCCCAGCTTGAGTTCACTCCTAGTGGAACAAAATTCAACAAAGCTGCATCTGAGGAGCAGATAAACAAGAACATGAAGATACAGTGATGAGTCACATTTTCCACATATTAGGGATACAAGAGTGTTTTGTGTCTGATACTATAAGTCCTGACACACACACACGCATGCACACCCACGCACGCACATCTCTGCAGTCCTCATTACCACTCAGTGTGTTTTTGAGACTGAATGCCTCTTCTCTATAGACGTGCTTTGTCTGCCTGATTTCCCTTTCATTTAACTCTATTACTAATGTGAATATATGTGTGTGTGTGTGTGTGTGTGTGTGTGTGTGTGTGTGTGTGTGTGTGTGTGTGTGTGTGTAACCCACGTCTTAGTTTCATTCAGGCTGTATAATACAACACTTAACCAAAGCAAATGGCACGTCTGTCGGTTTTGATTTGAAGCGTAAATGACCCGTTATTAGAGTCAATGTCATTCCTGGTCAGAAGATGACATCCATTGATTTGTTTAATAGTCTTGTGCATTTTTGCCGCCTGCTCCGCAGCTGTTCAGTAACTCATTTCAAGGTTGCTTTTTAGAGAAAGAGCTTCATTCTGTGCTCAGCTGTGGAGAGTGATTCTATAATATCTGTTACAACAGGCTTGTGAGAGCTGCACTGCAGTAAAGCTAACAGATGATAGAAAACAGATTTTCTGGTTCCTGCTGCTCACTATTTGAAATATTTTCTTATTTTAAAGTAAATAAATGGTTAAAAAAAAAAAAATTATTATATTCTACAATATAAATATCTCTTATTGTCTGTGGATGGAGCTTTAAAATCTTATTTTTATTGTAAATTGTGTTTGTGGTTAAAATCTGGTTTAGAACATTTGTGACCATTTAGTTTCACTTCATTCAAGCGTTTTTTGTTTTGTCTCACTCGATCTAACCCAAACATCACTTTAATGTCATTTTCAGTCGTCACTGAAGCTGTGGTTGCTAGCAGCAGTTAACCTAATGTTTTTTTTATGACAATCAAAGACTATGTGTTATAAGAGTTACTATTTCTGTAAGAGTGTCAATCTCATCCACTTTTCTCGCCATATCTGTAACTATTTTTTGACTGATTTTTAATAATTTTCTGGCTCTGGCACATGAAGATGACACACCCATTCAGCCTCCCTACAAAGCTTTGATTGGTGGATTGTTTCTCTAAATGTGGGAAAGAGCTGCCAGTGAGCCAGAATCATTGAACCAGTTGGAGATGTGTAGAGTCTGGAACCAGGCTGTGTATCTGTTCATTTGAGAAAAACTATTCAAATTCACTGAACTTCCACTAAAAAGCAGTATGAGTGGAGTCACTAACATAACCTCTGACATTTGAAGTCTTTTAGGAAAAATAATATTAATCAGCATGACACCACAGACATTTAGTGTCAGTGACTCAGCACAATGCTTTAAACAGTCATGATGCAGTTCCAGGACAGTGTCTAATCCTTGTATTACTAGATTGTTTTCTGGCAGTGTGTCAGTAAAGATAATACATGGTAATGTATAATATTATCATACTATACTGGCAGATAACTACTGTGCCTTCAAAATAATGGATTGATCTTTAGTTATCTGGGATAGGTCAATATAGGCCAATAATATCGGCTGACCGATATATCGGTCGGGCTCTAATTGGCAATATTGATATATAAGAGTACACTTAAAAATCCACTTTAGAAAAGACAGGTCTGTATATGTTGTTGATAAAAACCCTCAGAGTTGGTTATTAAAGAAGTACACTGTTAAAAAGAAACAAAAAACAAACAAACCACTTGACAACACTGTTAAATGACCTGAAATCAATGCCGGGGGGGGTTTCTTATTGATTTCTCATTGAATATTTAAAGGAGAACCATGCAGCTGGGCTCTTATATTCATTACTCCTACTGAACACATTTGATCTGAACCAAGACCGAAACACTCCCCAGATAGACCATAATCACCCAGTTCTACATGGGGGCCAAACAATAATTCTCTGATTAATTATGGTCTTAATCCAAGTTTAAGCCTTGTGTATAATTACTCGAGTGCCTCATCCACAGTAAAGAGGCCATTGAGCTAATCTGGAGTGGGGCTGCTTCATTCACGCTGCAGCCAATGAATCTGATGACTAATCTTTTATCCTGCTCCATCAGTGGTGTTGTGCTGTCACTCACAGGGGACTGCTGCATGTGTGTGTGTGTGTGTGTGTCCTGTTAGTTGGGTTCATGTAGCACTATTATGTATTCATATGTGCACAGGGAGTGTATCAGGGCTGTGAGTGCCAGACGTTCAGCCTGGCCTCAGGCAGTGAGCTGTCATGGCAATCTGTGTGGAGGTTCTGTGGGTTACATGCTCAATGTGGTTATTCTTGATTTTATTTTATTCACATTTTAAGATCAAATGTTGGTTGCTTTGTATTTCATGTACACTTTTTATTACATTTATACAGTAGACTTAATGTTAAAAAGACTTCTTTGTATAAGAGTGAAGTT
This sequence comes from Scomber scombrus, assembly GCF_963691925.1. Lineage (NCBI taxonomy): Eukaryota > Metazoa > Chordata > Actinopteri > Scombriformes > Scombridae > Scomber > Scomber scombrus. The sequence goes on from NC_084972.1 coordinate 2,339,000, forward strand.
CCACTACAACAGGAACTACAGTCTCCAAAATGACCAAAAAAAAAAAAAACTGACATAAGGATTTATAGCAGAGTTGTTACAAACATTATATGCACACATGTGATTGGAGTGAAATGTATCTAGAGTTTGGAATATTATTAATAGGCCTGTCACAATAATTATCGACTTATCGTACAATAACACAATTATCAACATCATCATGTCTATATATGGACTCTTTTATTTGACCTCAGTATTACCACACTTCACATTAGCAGCTAAGAGACTTTTCATGTCACATTGGTTAAGGAAGTAGTGTCCTCCATTCCTCACTGTGTACGTCCTGAGTGGAGACTGTAGAAGAATTAAAGGTAAAAAAAAGTGAAACAGCCACTCTACAATCCCAACCCCACCCCTCTTGCATTATTATACTACTATATTATCATTATATCAGTGGTATAAAATTATCTTTAAACGACAATAATATCGTTTATCGCGATCAATTTCTGAGACAATATATCGTCTAACAAACGTAGTTAGGTAGTGTAACAGTGTAACATCTCTGAGTCAGAAATACCAACAGATCTTCAATGAGATTAATATCAACAACACATATCCATACAACTAGAATGACTTTCTGTTGATCAGCTTATTTTCTGCACTGTCACAGTTTTCTGTAGATCATAACCCAGGTGTGATTATGTTAAATCCACTGACCACAGAGAATAGTGAGATATTTGCTTCCCTGAAAAAGTTGCATATCATTAATTTATGATACAGTACACATATCCATACACCTCTGAGTTGCAGGGTTTCCATTAGGATAACGTGTTGCTGTACTTTCCTAAGGACACTGTTCAAATACTGAGGTTTTCACTAGAGAGACAACAATATTTAACTTAAAATATGTGATAATGATATATAAATGAGATTAATCAGATTGCTCATACTTCTATAAAGAAGTGTGACCAAGACATGAACTGAACTTGATATGATACAGTTAAAAAAAATGTGTTCCTCAACGTTCTTTAGGGGACAAATTATAATGTTGATGTTGTTTTCAACTATGTCTATTTTTTATTATTTCTGTATTGCAGTTTCTTAAAAACATATATGGATAGAAATATCTGCAGTAAACTGATGCTGTATATAAAATGTATCAGTGGCAGTCCATTTATCACAGCAGTGGAGATGAATAATCTCTAGAGACACTGAACATGGCATGTGTAGTAAATGTTCTGTAATAGCAACACAAAAGCGCCTTTGACTGAACTCTGGTGAGTTGGGAGATAAAAGGGTGATTTCTGCATTTTGAGAACTCCCCAGTTATATTACACAGAGCAGTTTCATTAATTGAGACAGGATGAGACAGGATTCCAGAGGTCTTAAAATGTTGCTTTTGGAGAGTGTAGTTCTATTCTGTGATGCAGCTTCAGGTTGATTTTTCAGAAGGAAAACTGGTCTTACAGGAAGTGTCGTCAGGCTGAGTCAGAGCTGAGTGCTGAGTCCTCATCTTGAACTGTTTCCCAGCAAGCATTCAGAAAAGCAGTTGTTCAGTCTGAACTGCCTCTGATGGGAAACACTAAGTGGTAAAGGAAGTCTGTCGTTGCCGCAGTCCTACCTCACTCTTCTTCTAAAGAAATGATGGACATGGATCCTCTGGTGAATCCACAAAGCTGAGGAGGAACTTCACTGGCTGTACAAACAACAGTGGAGTTTTTATGGATATAAGGGTGGTAGTTATGGCCATGAAATATGTGTCTAAATGGTTTTCAAAAGTATTTAAGTTAACTTTTCGATCACCCTGGATTATCCAAATCAGTTTGCTGTATGTTCAAAGCTAGCCTCCCTAAAACTTTCCTCTCTGTGTTGTAAAAGAGAGTGAATGATGTAATGTGACAGATGAACGGCAGTGGAAGATGAATGTAGGAAGAGATGAGGGATGTAAGCAGATGAGTTTTTTCGGAGGTCACCCGTCTGTTTCTGTGGTCCTCTCCCACCAATTATCCCCTGGACCTCGTTATCTCTATGCACTCAATTAGGCCAGCCCAGGCCATCCGCTAATTTGATTGGACAGGACCCCGGCCTCAGTCGGGGTGAACAGCCAATCGCCTCAAAGGTTGTCCTCCTTTGGAAAATGGTTATCCAGAATCATGTTTGGTTGGATGATGATTGGGATGATAGAATACACAGACAGACAGGAATACACACACACACACACACACACACACACTCACACACACACACACACACACACTGATGTGATTGAAGCTGCTTATAAGGGCGTGGTGGAGAGTTGCATCCTTGTTAAACCTGCTAAAGTTCAGGGTCATAACAATTGAAGGTCATTGGCTCTGGATTAAAGATTAATACTGCACAAAGGTAAAGAGTCTGTGGTCCAGCTAGTACACTCAGTCACCAGTTTGCATAGTCTATTGGACATACAGGTCCCATATACATACTGCTTATTAAGAACCTGTGCATGTGTTGGATTAATAGTCGGGGTGATATAAATAGCTAGAGCCATGCATAATGACAGCTATATGGGTAATGTTGTAAATGCAACAAAATCAGTAAAATACAACTTCTTCCTCACCATTCTTTTCATTGACAGTTCTGAAGCTTAGTGGAGCAGCAGGTTCATGTGTTCATATGCAAACGGGTGATGAAGGGCGTGTCTACATCCATTTACTGCTAACTATGAGAGTGTAAATCAGGCTTTTGTGCCCAGTTCCACCATGATTAAGATTTAAAACACAGAACTAAGGCTGGTTATTGTTTAAAAATTAGGATAGCAGTACCAATGCAATTCCCTTTAAGGTGATACTGATACCAATTGAGTACTTATTTATATACCCATCCCACATTTAGTGCTCTGTCTTTTATCCGGTGTAACAGGCGTGTAGTGTAGACACACTTTAGAGCGTTTAGGTGGCATCTTGGCTGCTGAACTGCTAAGCACGCTAACTCAAATTCACCACGACTTCACCACCACAGACGGGTTGTAGCTGCTGTGGCAGTGGGCCAATCACATGTCGCATCAAATCGAAGAACGCTTGTGTTGATTGGCTGTGAGCAAGTCCATACAAATAGTCATATTTTCTAGCTCTTGGTGTAAAAAGGATCAATTGCAGTATATTAGTATACTACTTGGTATCCATTTATTTCGGTTGATACCTTAAAGGTATTGAGTACTGATACCCAGCCCTACACAGACCCATGCTTACATGCAGCTTTATAAATCTGATGAAAAGAAGGTGTTTGTATATTTCTGTCTTTGTGTATGTACACAGTTGTTAGGGAATATCTTTTGGAATAACGATGATCATCCCTCCAGTATAGTTGCACACACTTTAAAAATCTATGACAAGGAGCTCCGAAGCTGTTCTGGAGGTACATGGTTATGGAACACCTTACTGGACTTTGTTTCTCCTTAGTCACCCTTCTGTAGGTCTGGTTTAATAGTCAAAATTGAACTTGAACATAAGGCAACATATACAGTATGACCCTTTATTGAGAAAAATGTATTTTTGTGTCATTAGCATTTAAATCTTTGAAATGAAGGTAAGCCTACAAAATGATTACAGAACTGTGGACAAGACTTGACCTCAGCACACATGGGTAGGTTTTAATGGTCAATTAGAGCGCAAAAGTAATCTTCATATGCAATCATTTTAACTGAAGTGACTCATTGTGTTTTTTGACTCCGAGCACATAGACATAATAATAATATTTATAGAGCACCTTTCATACAATGGATATAGCTCAACATGCTTTACAGAAAAATAAAAATAGAATAAAACAACAGCAAATAAAGAAATAAAGGACTGTCTTTCTTCTGTATGTGCACACTGACTGTAAGCATACAGAGCATACATGCACGATGCACACGCTCCACTACACCTCTAATGTACAGACAGGATGATTTGTTTCAGACTTTAGTGCATTGTGTGTGTCTGCAGTGTCGCTGTCCTGTGTGTACAGTAATCTGAAGTCAACGGAGCGTGGCAGGTTACTACCAAATGCCAAGGTAGAGATTAGAGAAGAGTCAAGGACATTAAACAGTAAAATCTCTGCAGCTAGTGACCTTCAGCGCGCGCACGCACACACACACACACACACACACACACACACACACACACACACACACACACACACACACACACACACAATCTGCAGTGTTGACAGGTTAACAGTGTGTGAGTGATGGAGGTCAGCCTTAATAGACTGATCCTTCAGCTAATGTCATTTCAAATAAGGCCTGTAATGTAATTGTGTGTAATGCAGCGCTCAGTTAGACTATATATATATATATATATGCTGTTTTGGTGACCACAGATCAGTCAATGTGCAGACAAAACCAAACTGCTTCATATGTCATAACTCTGAGTTAAACTCTACAATATATGAAGCCCTGAAGAAAAATCAATACAGTGGTCCCATAATAATCATATCAGAGGTTATATTGTGTGCTGTCTCATACAGATTTCAGATTGGAAGGCAGTGGGTTTATTAAAGTCACATAACAGGACAAGCCAATTGATAGTTGATGCATCATTCTATATTCAACGTATTCTCATTATCTGTTCGTATGATATCATAGAAATTTAAATACATGCAGTAACTTGAGCGATCAGTCTCACGGCCCCGAAATGTAATCTATTGATTCATGTCCAGTAATCCACGAATATTATATATTACTTTAAAAATATAAACGCTATATTATTCAACATTTAACCAGGAGATTTTTACCTCTGTTGTGTCTTTATAAGTGCAGGAAGACCGGATAATTCACTGATGATTTTATTTATATCCTCAACATTTCTTAACACAAAAACAAGAAAGTGTCCTGGATAACTCAATGAAATGCTGGGTGAATGTTATCGGTTTGAATTATTTCACCTTCGATTGTGAGAAATACATTTTGTGTTTGTTGTTTCGGACAATAGCGGGAGTGGCTACATTAGCCTACCCATGATCCTCAGCGTGACTTGTTGTGAGGAATAAAAAAAAGAAATAAACGTTTGTGTCTCAAATCTTCTGCAGTTTTGAATTTGAAGATAAAATTGTTGCACAAGCTACTTCTTTCATGCACCATGGATTGTGCACTGTGAGTTGAGAATAGTTCAATGTAGATCCAACAGTTCAGTCACAGTTTGCAGCCTTTCTTTTCTTTTTAACACTTTTGATTTGACTAATCTGCAGTTTGGAGTCGTGCAGGATTAACTTAATCAGGTATATTCAGGCTCAGTACAGAAAAGTGCTTACATGATGACAGTAATCCTGTCTCTGACCCCTGGTGTGTGTGTGTGTGTGTGTGTGTGTGTGTGTGTGTGTGTGTGTGTGTGTGTATGCATGTGTCCTTGCTGGTTGAGTTAACATGTGTGATGACCAAATATAACCCAAGCCCAGGGGTCTCCTACACACTGTACTGACACATAGGTCACCCACCCACACACACACACCCACACACACACACACACACACACACACACACACACACACACACACACACACACACACACACACACACACACACACACACACACACACACACACACACACACACACACACACACACACACACACACACAAAGTCCAGCACCACTAACAGTCCCTATCTTCTCTTCTTAATTTGCCTCTTTCTGTTTTTTTCCTTTTTCTCAGTTTGTCATCATCATGTCTTTGTCTGCTAATCTGATCTAATCTCACCGTCACACATTTTTTATTTTTAGTAAAGGTACACTGATGTCTTTAGAATTTTAAACTCAAAGGGGCCTGATTTACTAAGATCCCAAATAGTGTGTACTAAATTGCGTGCACAGTGCAATAGATTGCGCGTGCCGTTTGCGTGCGTTTTGCGGGTGATCTACTAAGAATAACTGTGTAAATGAAAACAGGTGCAACAGGGTGGAGACAGCAGTATATAAATGAGGGTTTTGTGTCTTTATGGATTGTTTGGACGAACAGAAAGCTGCAAGCACAAAATGAAATGTGATCAGGTTCTAGTGGAAGAGGTTAACTAATATATTGAGTTATAACAAAAACTAATATTACCAGAAAAACCCACATATGGAGAGTATTAGTGACTAAGTCAATGCTGTTAGTAAAACCTAAAATATTCCACTCCAAAATTATTAACATAGGTGGATAAACTCTGTCCTGTGTGTATTCTGTCATTGTGCCTCCGTCTCCTCGTCTCTTCCTCTCTACAGTGACACAAGTCATCTGTGCGCAGTGCAGCTGGTTAATACCTGCCCTTCAAAGGTATTATTTATAGACGCAGTTAGCATCAGAAATAATACCTTCAGGTTTGGTAAATCACAATGCGTGTGCTAAATAACATATTTACATTTTCTCCTCCCTGTATTTTACACACTGGGGTTAAAACGTCTCATATTACATTAATTATGGTAAACTACTAATATTACATTCATTATGGTAAACTACTAAATGGACAGCGCGTATTATCTTGCACAGTTGAAAGACGCAAACCTCAGTGCTCTGCGTTAGTAGATCAGATTGCACATTTTTTGCGGGTGATGTCAAGTTTACACGTTTCTACACACGCAAACCTTTAATAAATCAGGCCCTTAGTCACTCAATTCAAAGACATTCATGGGTGTTTTGGCCTTTCAAATTACAGGAACTGTGAATTAATGGACTTAATTTATGTGTTTAATAGATCAAACATCAATTTGATAGAAAAAATAGTTCAAAAGGAAAGTTCAAAAGGAAAGTCATTCCTCCTGTTCATACTGACTATTAAAAGATCTCCTTCAAATGAGCTTTCAATGTAAAGTGATAGAGAACAAAATCCACAGTGTGTCCACACAGTCATTTAAAAGTAGATGATCAGCTTCTATTGAGCTTCATCAGTGTGAGTTAGTCATATCAAGTGATATCTGACACATTTACAGTCTTTTTAGTGTTTCCCTGTTGAGCTGTGGTGGAAGTATAGTAACAAAAAGACGTTGCTACTAAAAAGACTAGCATTCCAAGATAAGCCTAAGAACTACTTCCAGATACATGATCATACATTTGAAAATGTTAAACAGGATGAGAAAACACACTGACTTTCAAAACGAATATATATTTTATGAGGTATAACAAGAAATAAATGATGAATAAACACAAGAACAGAACTTGTATTATGTATTTTATATTATATATTGATAACGATGTTGTGATTCTTGATTATTAAAATGATTATCATGTCCTTCTAATACATCACAATACAGTTGATGTTTCAGAGTGTTTTTCTAAAACCAGTTGCATCGTGTCGTGAAATGTCTCTCTGTGTGTTTCAGTCTCTCTCCTCTCTAAGCTTAATGAAGTCCTAATGAAGAGGGAGGCTATAAACTCAACATTAGGATGCATGTTGTTTTGTTTAAGCAGATAGGCGGTGTCTGAGGAGACGTGTGAGTGTGAGTGTGAGTGTGTGTGTGTGTGTGTGTGTGTGTGTGTGTGAGTGTGTGTGTGTGTGTGTGTGTGTGTGTGTGTATGTGAGCAGTCTAATTGGTTAAGGGACGTGTGAACTATGTTCTGGCACATGTGTTCTGTTCCCTCGAATAACAAGCATGGCTGCAGGTGTTTCCCAGAAGTGGGGGGAGGTGTGTGTGTGTGTGTGTGTGTGTGTGTTTGTGCGTTTGTCTGTGTGTGTGTGTGCGCGTGTGCGTGTGTGGGTGGGTGTATACTCCAATTCCTTTTCACGACATCCTGATGTCTTTATAAGCAGCAGTGCACTTCTACCCCACCAAGTTTCAAATGCGTGACAGCTGATTGAATATGAAAGGCTTAAACTGTGTGTTCATTTCCATGTGAAGACAATATGAGGAAATGAAAATAACCCACATAAAACATCTTTTGTATTCACAGATGTTCTACTACATTGGATCCTGATGCAGATGTCTGCTATAGAAGAAGTGTGATCAACAGAAATATCTGTGTTCACTTTACTGATGGTTGATTATTGGTGATTATGGAGTGTTGGTATACTATACTAATATTAAAACATGACTTTAGGCTACACAGTGGTATCTGTGTGTGTAAGTGATTGCACACAGTGCTACCCAGAATTAGCTGAAACGGCATCCAACTTGGAGAATGTTTAGGGGGCCAAAGACAAATGTAATGAATTAATACAATGATGATATTAATACAAAGGAACACATTTAGTCCACTTAGAGTTACTTGGGGAAGATACTGAACACCAAATTGTTTCAAACACACCAACTATTTATCAAATGAATTAAAGTGTGCTATTATTATTATTATTATTATAATTGTTAACCATTATTTTACCTTGAAAGACCATTGAAGAGGAATCCTCATTTATGGTGTTGAGAAACAACAACGCATCATGCAAAATAACCATTGAACCATGTTGTACTTTAGGCTACACAGTGGTATCTGTGTAGGGATAGGTATTGTCATCAGGATTATGACATAATCTATGTCAGGATATAAGATTTTGGTCATATCGCCCAGCCCTAGTGAGGCCAGCAGCTTGGTAATACTAACACATCATCACTAGTGAGCTGAAACGTTCCCTTTGTTTTTGCTGTTACTTTGTCCATAACCACAGAGCTCCTGTCTTCATCACTAGCTGCAGTGCCACCACCATGATCAGTTATAGTTAGAAAAGGTTAGAACTCTCACCTAATCACTGACTGTCCATTCAGAGCTTATCTACTTTAACTAGGAATGGGAAGTCTCTGGAGTCTTTTAAACGTGTGTAATAACAATCTCAACTCAGGTATATTATCACTCAACATCAATATTACTTATTTACTTTTGTACATAATGTAACTATTATTTACTATATTTGTTACTACTTTTGTTTTTTTATAGCTTGTGTACTTATTTATTGTTCTTTATTCTTTTTAATGACATATTTTTACTGTCCACTTTGCTGCAGCAATATTATAAATGTCCCCATTGTGGGACTAATAAAGGAATATCTTAGATCTTATATCTTTTCACCATGCTGATGTGTATTTTACAGTCTATTAAATGTGGGTTTAAAAAACCAAAAGTACAAGTAACAAGGAATAGATTTAATGCTTTACTTTATTTAACCTTAATACTCAAACATGGAAATGAATGAAATGATATCTCGGTAGAAATTTCCTCCAAATTCACTTTTATGTCAACATGAGTTTTGGATATGTGTACAGTAGACTTGTGGACATCCATGCAGACGGGGTGATGAGTGTGTTCACTCATGCATGCCTCTGTGTGTAAATGTGTGTGAGAGTGAGTGTGTTATTGATTGGCGCAGATGTTCCACATGGCCTCCATGCCACAGATGGCCAGTCAAGTCTCCTTCTCTTGTTCTTATGTCGTCTTGGCATGTCATTAGACATGCAGGGGCTTGTACATGTTGCATGTCTTGCGTGTGTGTGTGTGTGTGTGTGTGTGTAAGACTCCTTTGGCTACTGCTGACCAGCTGCTACCAGAAGCTATTGTGTCTCCAGACGCCAGCACTATATGGCTGTGTGTGAGTGTTTTTTTTGTGTGTGTGTGTGTTAGTATAAAGAGAAAGTGAAAAAATGTTTGAAATTTTACATTTTAAGTAAGATATGTGCTTTCACCTCACCAATAGTAATATTATTGTATTTCTGTTTTTTGATGTGGTTTATCTAGGTGTATGTGTGTGTGTGTGCATGTGTGTGTTTAAGGAGAGTGGGCTAAGGAGGCTTAAGGGGCTAAATGAATGAATGACCCGTGCCTCCGCTTGGCCCTCGTGGCCCCGCCAACTCATTAACTGTAGAAAAACGACCACACCTCCTGTTGCTGGAGACAAAGACATGTGGTACTAGAGTGTGTATGTGTGTGTGTGTGTCTTTGGGGTCTTTGTGGGTGAGGCCTGGTGGTTAAGCAGGTTTTTTTGTGGTGGTGGGGGGGGGGGGGTCAGGGAATGGACAATAGGCTTGGCGCGCGACAACCTTTATTTGACTTGACAATCAGGGAAGAAGTATCTTGGGCCTGCTGGTCACACACACACACACGCACAAACACGCACACACACGCACACACACAAGCACACACACAAGCACACACACTGCTGCCATGTCCTGCTGACTCTGTGTCTAGTCTGTGTGCTCAGTGGTGTGTGTGTGTGTGTGTGTGTGTGTGTGTGTGTGTGTGTGTGTGTCCCAGTCATTTTACTTCTCAAAGCTTTTCATGACTCTCTGCATTGTCTGGACTCATGCCAACACTATGACACTTGTCGCCTACTTTATTTGTTGTTGGAAGACACACACACACACACACACACACACACACACACACACACACACACACACACACACACACACACACACACACACACACACACACACACACACTATTTCTTTTATTTTAGCCAAGAAGGAGCTGTCCGGCCTGCAGGTGCTGTACAAAAGTACATTTGTGCACTTGTGCTGTTTTAATTCTGGAAATGTTTAAAAAGTGTGTAATCTACATGCACATAGTACAATACAGTTACATTATCATTTGTATTAATATTTTTTGTAGTTTTTTCAATCATTGGTTGTATTACAGTTTTGTTTTGTTTTTACCACTGGTTACATTGATGATTATATACTGAGAACATAACTTCAACAACATCAACAATTCTGCACCAAACTGACACATTGTTTTTACATTGAAATCATTCAGTGACTGCAGCCTTCAAATGTCACTTTAAATACACACACAGGCAACACAACTGTGTGGATCTGCAGCACATTTGAAACGTTTGCTTACTTAAATACTCTTAAGTTTATGTTCAAAGACTAACATGTATTCATCAGACAGTAATCTGCCTAATCATAACTACACAGAAATATATCTATATTGAATAAACCTCCCACCAAAAAACAAGAAGAAATAGCAATACTAAAGCCGTGCTGCATTTCTATGACTTGTTACTGTATAATACACTGAAGTTCTATAGGAGAGTATATTTTTGGTAATGACAAATGTGCGCTTTTCTTATAGTATCAACTATTGAAAAACACTATATTCACAACATCTATTCTAACATCACAGATGGATAAAAAAAAAAGATCCTCTTGCTTCATGTTAGTGTTTCTATCTCAGTGTGTCTGATTCACATGATGATGAGTTGTTTTGCACGTATCTGTGAAAGGATTTTGCTTTTGTGTGTGTTGGTATAGTCGACTGTGTGAAGAGTTTTAAAGATGTGGATTCAGTATTGAATCATATAGCTAACTATCATAAAACACTAACATTGTATTCAATAAAGAATTGATCAGTTAAAAACAAAGTCAGACAAGGCAAAGACTGGAGAAGTCAGACGCGTTTTAAACAAGCCTCTAAAACAGTAGGACTTAATTGCAGGAGGAAACGAGGGTGAACTGTAATTCAATTACCCAAACTGTCTGTTGTAAACCTCCAGCACAGTTTAGTCTGTAACTTCTCACTTCAGATTTAGACTACTGTACTATACTTACTGCAGTTGTGCTGAAGGATTATTACTGACAGTTTGGTCCACTCACTTTCAGCTTGACTTCCAGTTAAAGTGATTTAGATCAGTGGTGTAGGCAGGCATTCTATTTTGGGTGGGGTAATACAAAAGTGGGTGGGACATTTTTTACCAGAAAAACTGACTCATGAAAAGCAACCAGTTTACTTTGCAATCTTCTGCATCACAAAGGCAATAACGGCTCAACACTGCCTATCCAACATGCTCAACCAACAAAGCATCAGTCTATAAAGCCTCAACACAACAGTATATTATTATTTATAGCCTACCCAGCCTAAAATACAGAATATTTACATCTGCTCTACAGTGCATGGCTCAAGTTAATTAACTGTTTTATTGCTCAACAGCAGAGAAAGTGTTAACTTAAAAAGCCAACCAGGACATCGATCTGTACCACTTTGGTAAAAAGCATTTAGATTTTTCATTCTTCACTGTTCAGTAAATACCTACACATTTGGCTGTGATGGTGGTTCATAAACTGAACATAAATCAGCAAATGAACTCCTGTCAGGCTGATTGGGAGAAAGTGCTAAACCACCAGAGAGTGAACGGCCAGACTAACCTAGTTGTGACTGATGAGTGTGGTGGACTCAGCTGATGAAGGCAGTGTTGTGTCTTCTTTCTTGTTTATTTAATGTTGGCAGCATCTGGTTTATGTCTTTTTTTGTACTGTTTGTTTCTTTGAGAATAATCTCATTTCTTTAATGTATAAAATGAAGGGGGACTGCCACATGAAGGCTGATTTTAGTCAATTCTATCACTAAGTCTGGTTTTGAGTCGTGTCCATGCTATTTCAGAACACCAGATTAAATGTGCTTGTTGTTGTTGTTATTAGTGTGTGTGTGTGTCTAGGGTTGGGCATGGGCGGATATTCAGTATCAATGTAGCCATGGCAACGGTTGCTCAATTACCGGCGTGTCTCTTGTTTACCTCCAGACATCCAGCCTCTCTGTCTGCAACAGCTGCTCCCTCACCATTCCCTCTGTTATCTCTTCCTCTCTTTCTGTCTTTCTTTCTCTTATTTTGTGTGTCTGACACAACACAAAACTCAGTTCAAGCTTTAATCAATCTGCAAGTCAAGTGAGCAGAAACAGATTTAAATGGACAAAACAACTTACCGTATATCACAGCAATTATGTCAAATTCTGAGCACTTGAGAATGTGAGAAGGAGGTTAATCAACAGTGTTTTTGGCTGAAAGGCTTCAAACCCATATCTGGTCATGTTTTTGAAGGTAAAGGTCTGATGGCTTTAATGAGAAAGCTAATGGATGGAAGACGCCTCCATTAGCATAATGATTCTAGTGGCACTTAGCTGCACTTAGCGCTGTTTACTGTGTGAGTGAAGCTGGACAGCTTCAGCTCCGGCTGTTCAGCTAGGAGGTCCCAGGCCAGAGGGAGAACATTTACCCGGCATCACCTCACCAAAAAACACAGTGCCAGAGGCAGTTGCTCCGGGTGACAATAGAACATACTTATGACTGGTGATGGATTGCTTGTTAACTTGGGTGTCATCCTGGACAGCACGTTATCTTTCGAAGCCCACATCAATAACGTTACTCGGTCTGCATATTTCCATCTACGCAACATCAATCGTCTCGATTTTGAAACCTTATTTTATATACTTTTAATCATTCAAACTTGGCTGAGTGGTTAATTACACATTTTTCTTCCATGTGACAAACTGAGAACACACACTTTTATTTTGTACTTTATATACTATATGAGGTGTACCCCTTGCAAATGTGGAGATTACCCAAGACTTCTTGCATTACTGGAATTGGGTTGATCATCAGGTTGGATTGGCATGCAGCACATCAGTGTGTGTGTGTGTGTGTGTGTGTGTGTGTGTGTGTGTGTGTGTGTGTGTTTGTGTGTGTGTGTGTGTGTGTGTGTGTGTGTGTGTGTGTGTGTGTGACTCTAATGTCCCTTGGCTGACTCTATTAGAGCTCAATGTGAGTTTACCCAGCTGAGTCCTGGAGGTGGATGCCAAGCCCCCAAACAGGGCGCTCCATCCTGGGCTTACCCTCTTGACCAAAACCCAGGGTTGCCTGGAGGTTAGAGGCACCAGTTGGCTGATACTGAATATACAGCAGTTTAACAAGAATACCTCAGCTGTGTGTGTGTGTGTGTATGTGAAAGATGAAGAGTTCGCTCTTTTTGCACAGACACATTCTGGACTTGAGACTGGACCCCCTCCCGCACCCCAGCATTCGTACACCAGTCTCGTACACAGCCTCAGGTCTTATGTGACAATGAAGCAATCCTGTCTGACTGGAGAGAGGTTAGCTCGACTATCTAGATAGCAGAGTCAGGGATACTGTCGTGCTGCCACGTCTCAGATGATGATGATGATGATGATGATGATGATGAGGGCACAGCAGTTTTTCATTTCTGTCTCAGAGGTCAAATACAGTATTGGGTAGTCTGGAGCCGACATTGGCGAGGAAGACTGACAAAGAGATCTGGTTGACTTTCGGCGCACCCTGGGGTGGTCAGTCTCATGGGGCAACGCAGAGCTCTTGCAGCGTGGTGTCTGCATGTATGTATAAAGACAACTGGATACAGTGTTCCTTCCTATGAGAAAAGGCCACTTGCCACTTTAACCCTTACATGCTGTTCATATTCTACACGCTTGCAGTATTTTCTGGGTAAGTTTTTACCCAGTCTAAGAATCCCTTCATAAAAAGTGTCTACACCAAATGTAGAACCACAGATGTGTTTAGAAAGCATCAATAGTTGATCTGACTGATCAATAAATATGATTAAACCTTGATTCATGTTTCAGAGAGCAGAGAGAGTGTATTTTTTATCTTTTACACCACTAAACATCTCCTATCACACAATATCATGTCCTATTTTACCTAAGACATGAAAATATAACATAGTAATAATGATGTTAATGTATTTTATGTAAAGGGAAAATGAGCAGAACTTTATGGAAGTGTGGGGTTTATTGTAGAACCATTAGAGTCATCAGTCTTCACTGCTACATCATAAAAAGAAATCCTTATTAAACTATGAACTATTCATTTCACTAAAACACATGTCAATAGATACGGAGATAATCTGACTCAGAACAGCCTCAATGGACAAAAATGTGTAGCACCTATACAAAGTAAAATTTCTTACAATATTTTCAACTTTTGTGTATTTTGGGCCACTTTAGGAAAAGTCATCAAATTTCAGAGTAAAAGACATTTGGCCAATTTGACCCGAACAACATATAAGGGTTAAATAAAGTACCCAGATGAAAAGATACTGTGCACTGTCAGTAGAGAACTTCCGATTTAGACCTCCGGATAACTTGAACAGGGATAAAATGATCCAATCATGTGGCTCGACTAGATCTTTGAAATGTGATCAGACTGAATGGATCAAATTCTGATGTAGAGCTGTATGATAGTTCTCAAGTCCTGGTTCATGTCATTACAGGGAGTTGAGAGCAGCTGAGACACACACACACACACACACACACACACACACACACACACACACACACACACACACACACACACACACAAACACACACACACACACACACACACACACACACACACAGAGAGACATAAAAACACTTTTTTGGCTCGTGTCCCCGTCCCTGTTTGTTCTAATGAAGCGGCTCTCTTGATTAGAGTGGAATAAACAACAGAGGATTGTGGGAAGTTTGTGCTGTGCTGTACTTCCAGAGAACTGCACCGCATGGGGTCCAAGAATTCTCCGCATTCAGTGTTGTTTTTTGTTTTTTGTTCACTCTGTTGCTTTCAATTTCTGTCCGTAGTCAACATGCCAGTGGCTTTTTTAAAGTGAGCTCAACAATAACAAATGGCATTTTTTTAATCTCACGCTCCCATTCTTCTCTCTGCCTATATCTCTGTCGCTGTAAATTTTTAAACAGCTCAATTAGTGGAGCTACCTGATACTGATGAAGAGGGCTCCTCATGTGTGACCATGCATGTGTGTGTGTGTGTGTGTGTGTGTTGTTTGAATATTTGTGCTTCCACATATGGAGACAATTTTTATGTCAAATGTTACAATTTCAGATTAGATCATGTTTTAGATAGGATTAGATAGACCATAGCTAATACATACACAAATAAAAACATATACATGAATAAGAACAAATAATATATACAAAAACCTAAAAGTTAAAACACAAAGTAAAATAAGTTAAGAGGAGATGGAAAAAATGGAAATGGATAAAAATAAAAGTTAAATAGAATGAAGTCAGCAGCTGTTTGAGAGCATTTAGCTTTCACTATATCAACGGTCTAATCAAATAAAATAAAAACAGCACACAAACAGCAGAGTCATTGTTGTTTTTTGGCATCTATCTACTTTGGTCTGCAGTTGATCCACTATTCAGACTTGAACCCTAAAATAAGCATTTGCATCTGGAGAGTCACTCCAGTCTGTAACCACTACATTTCTTCCTCTCTAAAATCTGTGTGTGTTTCTTCACAGTGCGATGCAGTTGTGTGTTATTTGAGAGGAAAGGTATGGGGATGATGTTTGTACAATAGTACAGTCTGTCCCTCCTCCATGTTTGGCTCAATCCACAATTCTTCATCCAAAGACAAAGCCTTATTGATAAAAGCCCACATCCTGTATCTGCTTTGCATGGATCAGCACTACACACACATACATAGACACACACACACACGCGCACACACACACACACACACACACACACACACACACACACACACACACACACACACACACACACACACACACACACACACACACACACACGTAAAAGTGTGGTTTGTGTGTTTGTAGGTGTCGGACATATCACATTCCAAATTATGCTGTTGTTGTCAGTTAGATGTACACACACACACACACACACACACACACACACACACACACACACACACACACACACACACACACACACACACACACACATGATTGTTTTCCCATCTACATAAACTGTGTGACCCTCCAACCGCTGTTTTCTACTGAGTCATACAACAGTGTGTTACACAATTAGTTAGTCAGTGTGTGTGTGTGTGTGTGTGTGTGTGTGTGTGTGTGTGTGTGTGTGTGTGTGGATGCTCTATTTTGTTGTCATTTGATTAGAAAACCAAACTGCGCCAAGGGAAGGATCTGCCCCCCCATATCCGATTCAATAACTACAGGACATGGCTGCACTGTGTGTGTGTGTGTGTGTGTGTGTGTGTGTATGAGTGAGTGAGTGAGTGAGTGAGTGAGTGAGTGAGTGAGTGAGTGAGTGAGTGTGTGTGTGTGTGTGTGTGTGTGTGTGTGTGTGTATGAGTGAGTGAGTGAGTGAGTGAGTGAGTGAGTGAGTGAGTGAGTGAGTGAGTGTGTGTGTGTGTGTGTGTGTGTGTGTGTGTGTGTGTGTTTAGGGGTCAACGACAGAGTTAATTAACGCATGCCCCCCTCTGGCATTCACTATAATGAGTCCAGTTATTGTCTAGCTATGAAGTTGTCCTCATTTTATTCTTTCCCCTCCTCATTCCCCTTCCTTTAGTCTCTCTCTCACCACTCAGTACTGTTCCATTATTTTCCAATACAGGCCCAATAGGATACCAACGTCTTTTTAAATAGTTTTTCATACCAAACTTCTTCTTCTTCTTCTTTTAAAATGTAAAATCCAAGAGTGTAAAAGCAGGCAAACAGTTGGTAAGTCAGCTCAGTTCCAATGTAGTAGGTCTTAAAATGAGGCTTTAATGTAACATTTTCATTTTATTATATATGTTAATGATGAATTTTAACATTGGCCCAATAATTAAATATGGTTGAATTATAGTTATGCAATGTCTGCCCTTTGCTGTCTTTATTTTACCAGGTCAAAACTTCAGACTTACATTTTTATGAGCGCAAAACATGAAAATTCATACTTGACCTTTGGAATTTGTGAATAATCTTCAAGTTTAACTTGAGCAAAGCTTTAAACTGTACGCTACAGTCATCATCAGTGGGTGGAGTTTGCTCAGTTGTTATGGAGATGGCGCAAATGTCATGATTGTGAAACTTTGGTCATGTGATAACAGAGGGGGTCATACACAGGCAGAGATTGAGGGTCTTCACTGCTGATCTTTTATATTTTATCAGGAATTTAATAATAATAATAATAATAAGTTAAATTTATATAGTGCCTAGAGATAATTTTCCTGTTTTTCTGAGTAATTCCTTTTTTTTCAGACTAATTTTCTCTGAATTAATGCTACTTCAAAATCGTCTTTTTCTGGCGTGACATCAATATGTATCTGTAGATTAGGAGCAGAAATGTTAAAAATGTCTGATAATAAGTAAAGCTGCTAACCCAAAAACATGTGGTTGGAATATTCCAATTTTTTCAGCTCATATCTTATCATGTATGTATATTTTATTGATATGGACTTAAATGGATTTGTCTGAAATAAAGTTGTCTTCTTCTTCTTCTATCAAAGTTGTAATTTCGAATTTCAGTTGGCCATCAGTATCATCATCATCATCATCATCATCATCAATCCATTTTTCATATACAGTGCCTATGAAAAGTATTCACCCCCTTGGATATTTTCCCCTTTTATTGCTTTTATAAATGGAATCATTGGCATTGGCATTTTTAAAAAAAGAAGAATTTACAAAAAAAACCTCTTTGTCAACGTGAAAACAGATTTCAGTTAATTAAAAATGTATAATGTGAAATAAGTGATTCAGTTCATAAAAGCAATAAAAGGGGAAAACATCCAAAGGGGTGAATACTTTTTTATAGGCACTGTATAAGCTACAGCATCAATATATAATGACATCAATCACTGCTCTTATGTTCATGAGAACATTACATACAGTGCAGTACTTTCAGCCTGAAGACAGTAAACACAGTTTGTTCATTTCATATTAATAGTGGTGTGTTACATTGAACTGGTAGAAGTTATTTGACATGAGCATAACACTCACCGAGTTCTGAGCTTGGAACAGGATGATTTATGTTTTTTGTGTGTGTATCTGTGTGTGTGTGTCTTGATGTGTGTGTGTGTATGTGTGTGTGTGTGTGTGTGTGTGTGTGTGTATGTGTGTGTGTCTTGATGTAGGTGTGTGTGGGGCTTAAGTGCACTTGTCTCGATGTGTGTTTGTCTGTTTGCTTGTCTGTTGCAGATCTGAGCAGAGGTCAACTGACTGGATTCCATATGGGCACGAGTGGATGTTATCTTTGCCTTGGCTTGTGTACTCACACTGTGTGGTTGTGTGTGTGTGTGTGTGTGTGTGTGTGTGTGTGTGAACGTCTTAGCGCACGTCTTAAGGAAAAGCTGAGGGAGGGGTTGAGGTCGTCCTATTGTTGTGAGGGCATATGTTTTAATGATATGCGAGGGTCATTTGCATGTCACAGCTAGTGGCGGCGGGTCGGGGCGTTATTGATTGTTTGGGGGTGTGGTTGGAGACAGAAGGGAGTTAAAAATGCTGTCCAGGGTCACAGGGTCACACACACTAGTGAAAAACACATAGATACTTAAAACTGAAAATCTCTCAGGCCTCAGGTCAGTTTAAACTCGGGGGGGGGGGGGGGGGGGGGGATCTTTAAAATGCCCTGAAGGCCCCCAAATCCTTCTTCATCCTCCCCCTCCTATTGACCTTCTCTCTCTCCCTCACTTGATCTCTTGCTTTTCCTTCATTGTCTCACCCATTAAGTAAATGAATGGTGAATGCTATTCATAAGTTTGAAACAGGAAATGAAAGTAACTCCAACATGACATGAAAGCAACATACTGTAGAATAAGTGAAAGCACCTGTGTAGCTCTACCTTTTAAAATCAATGCTTCCCCGTCAGTTTCCATGTGTCTCTTCATCTGTCGTGACCTTTTGTACAAACTATTACTCATACAGTCAAGTCACATTAAAATGATGCATTCCATTGTAACATGTTCAGAGCTATATGGCACTACCACTTGAATCTTTAATGATATAGCATAACTTTTCATTTAAAGGAACAGTCTCACATTTATATATGTTTTGTCAAGAAAAGAGAAATTTGAGTCTTAAAGTCCTTTTGACTGTCTGCATCGGCTTCAGACGTCCATATTTATAACTTTAAATACAACATAGCAGAGCTTCATGAGACCACAGCTCATCTTTGATTGCATACACTGTTACTATGACATTTCTTGTAGTGGTACTAATGGAGAACATGAAAATACAATGAACTTGTAGTTACAACCTTTTCAATCATCTACTGTATGTACATTTTCTATCTATTCCACATCAATGTATTCCTGTAGTGCATGAGATAAATCGGTTTAATCACAGCAGAAATGTTAACTTTACATCAAACTTTTAAATCAAATGATTTATTTATTGCGTTAAATTATAGAATGAAATATGAATGATTATTTATGCAACAGCAGTTACAATGACAAAACACTCAAGCAGCTGTAGGAATTATTATAAATGAGTATAAGTAGTTATTATAGAGTGAGTCCATTGAGGGAGGAGGTCAGGGTGGATAGATGGATCAACAGAACGTTGGACTAACACACGAAAGATCACCTACTGTTCATTAGTCAATGTGGGTTTCTTTTAACCATGACCACAATGGTTAACCACAGGCTTATTATTGTAAACATATTATTGAAAGTCCCCTAACCTTCACAAAGTCATTATTTTAACACAAACCACGATTGTTAGCTAACAGGTCAGATAACTATGTATTGTTCTAAAGGGCTATTACAAATATAAAAAATAATAAATTTGTTGTTTATTTGGAGGTTTTCTTGCCACTTTCACTTCTCTCCATAAACAAAACCAACAACCAAACCAACACCTGGAGTATGGGGCAGCTGTGGCTCAAGAGGTAGAGCGGACGTCCAATTGTAAGATTGGTGGTTTGTTTACAGGCTCCTCCAGTCCACATGTCGATGTGTCCTTGGGCAAGATACTGAACCCCTCATTGCTCACCTGTATGAATGGTTAGTCTTCCTCCCGATGAGCAGGTTGGTACACTGTGTGGTAGCTCCTGTCATCAGTGTATGAATGTGTGTGAATAGGTGAATGTGTAGTGTAGAAGTGCTTTGAGTGTTCAAAAAGACTACAAAGGTGCTATATAAGTACAGTCCATTTACCATAGCTGACAAATTACTCATTTTTGAAAAAAATAAAAAGAATAAAAAATCAGATTCTACTGTCTGAAAAGAGGTTTTGGGTGTTG
This sequence comes from Scomber scombrus, assembly GCF_963691925.1. Lineage (NCBI taxonomy): Eukaryota > Metazoa > Chordata > Actinopteri > Scombriformes > Scombridae > Scomber > Scomber scombrus. The sequence goes on from NC_084972.1 coordinate 2,359,625, forward strand.
ATTTGTAGCGTGCTGAGGCCTAATGGTGCATTCCATTTGTACACAGAAGTCTTTCTCAATCTTCGAGTTCTCAGTTGGAAATGTCAACTGGAATATGTCCTGAAGTTGGTTTTCCCATTCGTAAGGTTGGAAGAACCTCACCAGCCCCGACCTCAAAATCCAACATGGCAGCCCTGCACATCAACAGTGTGAAAGTTGTAGTAATATCCTGTTTATTAGCACTTTTTTGTCTTATTTGTGTCTCATTAAATCAGTGGACATGTTGCTACGGTGATTGTATGCGCAAAATAGAGCGATGTGTGTTTTTATCAGCTGGTATTGCTATCTGGCTAGAACTGGTTTTCTGACTTCTTGAACTGCAACTATTCAAAGTACTCAGGTGTGACGTCATTCCCAGCTCCTATTTACAACTTCTGAGGTAAATGGAACGCAGCATTAACCATCAGTTAAACAGGAATCAATTTCATCTCTGAGAAGTATGTCCGGGGTGTGTTAGGTTCACTTTGTACAATGCTCGGAAATAAAAGTACACATATACATCCTGACACACACATTATTGTGTGATGATGTGATTGATGTACAAGCAAATGAGCAGCATGTAAGGGTGAGTTCTCTTATATAGTATAGTATTAGTATTTTAAAGGTTACATATCTTATCACACACACTTATTTACTGACTGGCCTTCCTTCCAGCCATTTCTCGTCCATGACAAAACTCAGATAGCCTCCAGCTGAGGGGGGATTCCTCCACGCCTGCACTGCATGCATGGACAACTCTCTGTGTGTGTGTTTGTGTGTGTGTGTGTGTGTGTGTGTGTATGCATGCTCTACATTCATGCATGATCAACCGTGAGACCTGTGTGTGTGTGTGTGTTTTTTGCGTGTGAATGTGGTCATGCATGGCTGACGTGTGTTTGAGCTTTTATGGGTTACATGTTCGTGTGAGGAGTGTGACAGGAACGCACATCCTGAGATCTGAGGCTTTTTATCCCCTAAACACTCCTCAGTTAATGTTCATCTTTCCTCTGAGATCAAAGTGATACTTTCAAATATCTCATATTCTCCCATCTGCAGCACAAAACCACACTTTCAATATTACTTTTTTATCTATTACTGTCTTTTAATAAATGACTTTTCTGTTAATGAGACTAGAAAGACTATAATCATCTATGCTATTACTCATTGCTGTGTGTTTCCATACAATATATAAGTATTTTGTAAAGTTCACACTATTTATGAGCCTTATAGTTTATTATTTTACATGTAGCACACCTCAGAAGCAGCTTATGGATGCTTCCTCGCCTTGAATTGTTATTGTGCTTTTAACAGTCATGTCTTTTCATTTACAATAGATCATAAATACTTTAGTAATATACTTTTCTTACTTACTAGTACACAACTAACAATTGTGCACTAGCATTTTAATCCACAGATTTCTGTTAATAGAGATGATTGGGAGTAGTACAACTAGTCTGGAGCCAATCCTGGTCCAGTATTCACCTCACGCAAATATGACTGAAGGGGATCTCTTTTTCTCACATCCTTCTCATAAAAATGTTTGAATTCCATTTAGAAAAACATGTGTAATGCATTCTGTATCTTACATCTGTGTGTGGGACAGTTGTGCTTAGCTTGTAACGTGTGTGCGTGTGAGTGTGTTTGACAGCAGCGTGCCATATGTGTGTGTGTGTGTTTCTGTGTGTGTGTGTGTGTGTCTGAGGCTCATTAATATTGTATGAGGTGGGAGGGGTGAAGTAGAGGGGCGGTGACAGATGGAGAATCAGTGTGGGAGAGAGAGGGAGAGAGAGAGAGAGAGAGCGAGAGCGCGTACGGACTGAGAGACAGCGAGAGCTCAGTGAGAGAGAGAAAGGGACAGAGAGAGTGAGGAGCAAGAAGAAGAAAACAGACTGAATGAAAGGGATGGACAGAGAGTAGTCTTTTCCTTCATTTTCACAGCTGTTACATCTGTCGTGATCTTGTCTTTCTGGTGGATTTGACTGACAGCCGCTCAGTCTCTGTGTTTACTGTTGTCTGTTTGGATGCTGAAGGATTGATGGAGTTGGAGATAAAAAACACTCATCCAGCACTGCCTGTTACCTGGACGCAAGAGCTAATCTGAGATAGAGGTACTGAGATATCTGTGTGTGTGTGTGTGTGTGTGTGTGTGTGTGTGTGTGTGTGTGTGTGTGTGTGTGTGTGTGTGTGTGTGTTTGGCAAAAGGGAAAAAATCCACTTTGGTTCAGTTTTCCACTTTTATTCCTCTACAGAAGTGAAGTTTACTTACATTTTCAGGCATAAATCTGAATGTCGAACAGAGTAAACAACATTTCTGTGTATATGAGATCAAGTAGAAAACTGTATATGGGAAACAACAGCTTGAACTGATTTTTTAAAATACCTTAAAGCCTCATAAAGACATTTCACTGGCATGTTATAGTTGTCATTTTACTGTTTTGTGTATTAAACAGAATAGTGTTCTGCACTTTACTGTGGTTTTGAACCCAGTAGAGCTGAAAGCCTTTGTCACTCGTCATTTTCAATCTTTTTCTGTCACTGCTTTTTTGTTCCAGCTAGAAAGAGACATTGCTGAACTCTTTATTTAAAAAAAAAAAGATATAAGAATAATACAATAGGGCTGCTACTGTTATCTTTGTGTGGGTATGAAACTTGGATCAGTTATGGGGCTTGGCATGTGTTTCTATAGAGTTCATGTTATAGTTAATTGTAGGGTATTTGCACTGTAGGTGCCAATTATTTTACACATTCATCATTCAATTTTACTTAATGTTGAATCAAAAAAGATCTTAATTAAGCTTTTTTAAATGTCTCTATGTTCGGCTGTTTCACTGCTTGCTCAGGCTGTTAAAATGAAGAGAAATGCAACATGGTCACAGCTGTCTATACTGCCAGACCCATACACACACACACACACACACACACACACACACACACACACACACACACACACACACACACACACACACACACACACACACACACACATACACACACACACACACACACACACACACACACACTGATTAGTCTGTCTACCACAGTTGATTGGAAAAATATGGATTATGCGTTGTGTGCATGTTATACTCTTATAGCTGCCTGTCTGTCTGTATTTTCATCTCTTTCTGTCTTACTCTTTTACTTTAAAAATGTTGCCTTTGCCTTAAATTTGTATGAATGTACATGAGTTGTATTAGTCTCAGGTGCTACATTAGCAATATCTCACCTTTTGTAATGTGATGCTGGAGGTGCCTAGCTCCTGTCACCAAGGGCTGATATAAGATAACTGTGTCATACTAACTGACCACTAATTGGTAGTATTAAAGTGTATGAATTGGCATTTCATAAATTATTTATTTAGGTAATATTAGCTTGTGTGCTAGTGTTCGCTATTCAATTAGCGCATCTGCTACCTAGCATAAAGTTTTGGACTAATTAGTTGGCATGTATGGGATACATTTTCCTATTCTCTCTGTGTATATGTTACTGGACATGTTAATGTTCCTATAGACTGAATGTGATTTAATTACAACCAAGGTATCAAGTAAAATCTCTAGTTGAATTAGCACAACTGCTGATGTACCTAGCATAAAGTTGCTTCGCTAAAGGTGATTGTGGACTAATTAGCTAGCTAAAGCCTTGCTAAACTAACTAAACTTTCAACTGTCATAGTCATCTACATGTTGAGACAAAGCTGCCATACTAGCACACTGTGTCATGACTACATGACTGCAGCCTTTCACCAGTTTGTATTTGACATGGTGTAGTCTGGCAAGGCTCAACAGACATGTAATGGATGAATTAGCTTGGCACCGATGCCATTTCTAGTCTGCTGTACAATGAATACAATTATCTTTTTCAGTCACACATGAACTAACATCAACATTTCTTTCACCTAGTTGTATGAATGCACAACTCATTGGTTTGTGCCTCTGGTTACAAAATGGGAATAGATGGTTTCTGTTGTGGAAATGTAGTCATATACTATACTATCCATCAGAACATTAACATAGTGTCATACTTCTTTGATATTCTTAACAACCCCTTAAAGTAGCTGTTTGTGAGGCTCAGTTTTGAGACTTCACATGTCATGTCAAATACTCTCAATAGCTCTCTGACTGGTCAGAATCCATTTACAGTGGATGTTTTTTTTTTCAGACTAAAAGCTTCTAACACACAAACACTTTGACACTAGACTTCCTCAACTGCTATTTATTGATTATATCATATATGACATTTTTGTGCATAGTCAAAATAACATCAGTATCATGTACAGGGTCAATGACGGTTTTTTGTGTCAATGGGGTTTAGTCAAATTTAAAGGGGTCAAAATGTGAAAATAAACGTATGAATAATTTGCACACATTCTTGTGTCGACCCAGCATCAAATTTCTACTTTTAATCCATTTTGAGAGAATATATTAGAGGATCATGGCAAAAATGTCTAAGTGGTGTAACCATAAAAACTTTGTACCAAATAATTCAACTTCTTTTGTGGTTACACCATTTGACATTTTCAGGAGCATTCAGTCTTACTTTTGGTAAAAATGGTGCAAATGTCATTTCAAATGACAAAAGCAACAAAAATAATAAATGTACATTTTAACAAACCTGATGCTGCTTTTAAATCTATTGAAGATATTTTTGAATTGCTTATCTTGCCAACCCTTATTTGTCACTGACCCATATGTGATACTGATATTTTCTTATTCTGTCTCTCTACATGTTACTGGACATGCTGTGTTCCTATAGACAGAATGTGAATGAATTACAATCAAGTAATCAAGTAGAATCTCATTTTCCATCAGGCCATTTATACATTACACAATTCCAGCTATTACTCTTCTTTACATCCACTAAACCAATCAGATGGCCAAATACAGAGCGTACCATGTAGTGTAAGTGTTGGTGTTGATTCTGTTACTGTGATTTGATTTGCTTATGTACACATCAGTCAAGAACATGTTGGAATGTGGTCTGTAGTGCAATCTTGTGTCAAGTCTGTGCCTATATTTAGACAAAGGCATTAAAAAGTCACATGCCCTTCATTTATTTATGATATAGAGTGTAAAAAATGAAGAGGGATGGTAGTAAGCTGTCATTTGATGGTATGGCTGTGATAGAATGAGACTCTTGCCTTGCCCAATTAAAACGGGGAACCATGAGGACATACTATGATCTTTGACCTCTACTGAAGTCTGATCAATAAGGAAGGTACTGCTTTATTTTAGTGGAAATACTCAGTGAAGAAAGATGGTTGTTGATGTTGAGTACAACCAGACTTTGTGCCTGTTTGTAATGTGTGTGTGTGTGTGTGTGTGTGTGTGTGTAGGAGTGCTAAATGGCTGTTATGACGAAGGTTATCTGAACATACTGTGTGTTTGTTGCATATGTGGGAGGATTTGAACACTCTATACACATTTAATAGCTCTGTCACCTATGTTTATTCATGTGTGTGTGTTTTTTTGTGTGTGTCATTGTGTGTGCGCACGCAAGCGGGAGGATTATTACATTTCAAGTGTTCTTTTTTCTTTCATGTGCAGGTGTGTGTGTCCGTGCTGTGATGTGGGCAAGTGTTTGTTGAGGGATGCAGGAGGGTGGACAGTGTATGGGAGTGCCACAGCATCAAATACACATAAACACAGGCTCACACACACACACACATACACACACACTAACACACACATATGCACACATACAGTCCGTTCTTTGTTCTGAAGCATTGTGAAGAAGAGGTTAATGCACCCAGTAAACAGAAAGAGAGAGAGAGAGAGAGGGAGAGAGAGAGAGAGAGACCCTAATGGACAACGACGGGCCTTTCATAGCAAATATTTGGTGGTCTCATACTAACCATCCCATCCCCCTTTCTCCCTCTTTCCCTCTCTCCACCCCCTTCTCTCCATCGCCAAAGGGAGAAGATCAGAACAAATTGTCACTCTGTGATCTACCCACGGTACATGGCTTTTTTTCTAGGAAGAACAATGCTAAAGGCCATTTATCTGATGCCAATCATGCTGTTGTGGGGAAACAGAGGAACGGATATGAATTCGATTTCAATTTGTCGTGTGGATCATTTCGACGTCAGTAAATCACTATCCGTCTTCAATTTAGAGACTTTGTTATATCTGCTGTGGAAAAAAACAAGATGAAATAAGACGTGCACCCTCCACCTCTGCCTTCGGGTGGTGGAGGGTGAAGTCAGGATGGTGGATGTGTGGTTAGTAGCGGTTAGATGCTACATCATTTAGAATTGCTTGTCTGTGGTGGTTAGACTATGGGGGTTGGACAAACAAGCAATTTGAAAACATTACTTATCATGGACATTTCCATTTTAATTCCAGTTAACAAACCAAAAGATTAACTGATTAATTCTAAAAATGAACGCTGGATTAATTAAAATGATCATTAGTTGCTAACCTAAGACAGTTTTTTTGTCTTTTGCCTAAAGAGTAATTTGCTTATGTTTGTTATATATCACATTAAAATTAGACTAGTAAATACAAACTGAATGGCTTCTATTATACATATAGATATATATTCCAGTCTACAATGAGTTGAAATGACAGTGAGTCATACTCTGCATGTGTAGCAATTAATCAGTTTAATGCTGAGATCGAACCACACAATATTGTTGTTTAACGATGGTCACCACCGTCAGATTCAGTAACACAGTGCCATAAACTCTTGCCGAGTGTTGGTTGGAAAAGAAAAAAATAAATACAAAAATAAATAAGTCACTAGATGAATTAAAATGATCATTAGTTTCTACCTTAAGACAATCTTTTTGCCCAAAGACACACAGATATCACTTTAAAAGTAGTACACACAATCTGTATAAATAGCTACTATGCTACATATATATATTTATATATTCCAGTCTACAGTGAGCTACAATGAACATGAGTTTCTTCATGTGTAGCAATGAGTCAGTTGAATGCTGGGATCAGACTACACTATATTGTCTTTCAGGATGGTCACCATGTCAGATTAGGCATAGTGCCATAAATTCTTGCTGTGTCTTGGTCGGGACACTGGCAACACTAGTACCATCCCGACCAATCATTGTTCACCAATTTACGTGAATTCATAGGTTGTCAGGAAGGAGGGGTCAAGAAATGATCAATCATGGCTAAAGAAGCGTTATGTGTGGTGTTGGTGGTCTTCTGAAAAAGAGAAACAATCGTGGAGCTGTTCCTGTATGTATGTACAAAGAGGACAGTATGGACTGTCTATCCTTCAAAGAGAACTTGAGATAATGACTGTGTTAACATGTCATTATCATTACATAAATACAGCTAGCTGCCAGGTTTGCTGTATGTTAACAGAAGGTCTTGTGGAGGGACAAATGACTGGGCTTTGTGAATTGTATGCTTTGGTAAATGAAGATATAAAGATATGCTTTAATTTGAGGTTGTTTCACAATCACTGTAACTAAAGTTCTGTGTGGTGCACACAGACAGACACAGACAGAGGAAGTCGAAGCCGACCGGCGGCTGTCTGAATCAGCCTGTGGAGGAGGCAGAGATAAGCTGTTGCTCTCCCAGCTCAGCCACACAGCCAGTGGACAGCTCTGACTGTGTGTGTCTGTGCAGCACAGAGCACTGTGTCATCCTGTTAGTCAATGTCAAGCAACACATTGTAGGAGATGTCAAACTACGCAGGAGAATATGAAAAGCCTGACACACTAGATTTCTGGTCAGGGTCAGTTCCTCGATGATGTCACAGTAGAAGAGCTGTCCATCGTTCAGTGGTCATAATCGAGCCTGATGCTGGAAATGTGTTAGACATCAAAATTGCGTAGTAAGGTTTATATTAGACTACAGTCAATCCATCTACATACTTATTTGTATACTATAGTGTTATTGGTATTTTTGCTCTCACTTACATATGAAGCTTCCTCATGCTTTCACATATTCATACCAACACAAGACCTATGATAGATTTGAGATGTCTGGTGTGTGTCATTGCAGTGATGAATAAAAGATAAATCCATTTAAAACCTAATATACTCACCTCTTTATTCTAATGTACATCACTGCTGTGTAAATTCATAGCATACAATGTAATGACTTGTCTTAAGATTTTTCAGGGGAATGTTCCTTAATATTGCATTTCAATGAGAATAAGAGGCTATTCATGTCCCATTGGCTAAGCAAAATGGATACATATATATGGATGCAAATACATTATAAACCACTGTAGGATTACATAAACCTACTGTATTCTTGTACATCTTCTCCAGTGCTGCTGCTTGGACTGTTACATTTATGTAATTTTTGGGATTTGGCTGTAGATGGACCCTCTGCTGCTGTGTCCACTTAATCTGTTGACTCAAAGTGTGTGTTTGTGTGTGTGTGTCTTGCACATGTGCAAGTGTGCCAGATCGCACTTGATAAGCCCTCATCAGCAGAATATAAAAAAATTTGAAAAAACATGGCATGCAGCAGAAACAGTTCCTGTCATGAAATATTCTGTCTGAAAGCTGCGTGTTAAGTTCAGCAGGAACCAGAGAGCTGAAGATTATCTGCTGAGCTGCTGGCAGTAGTGAACGTGTGACTTTTTCAGTGTTAGGAGTAGAAATATTCTGACTTCTTTTTTCCCCCCTGTGTTCACTGACAAAACAAAGCTTGTTAAATTAAGATCAGAGATTAACCCTTACATGCTGTTCATATTTTACACCCTCGCAGTATGTTCCCCTTATAAAAAGTGTCTTTTAAACCTTAAACCTTGATTCATGTTTCAGAGAGCAGAGAGAGTGTATTTTTTTTTAGCTTTTTCACCACTAAACATCTCCTATCACACAATATCATGTCCTATTTTACCTAAGACATGAAAATATAACATAGCAATAATGATGTTAATGTATTTTATGTAAAGGGAAAATGACAAGAACTTTATGGAAGTGTGGGGTTTATTGTAGAACCATTAGAGCCATCAGTCTCCACTGCTACATCATAAAAAGAAATCTATCTTATTAAAACTATGAACTATTCATTTCACTAAAAGAAACACTTTGTGCATTTTAGGCCACTTTAGTAATAGTCATCAAATGTAAAGGTAAAATACATTTGTGGTGTTTATACAGCTGTCACATGTCAAAATGGGTCAAATTTGACCCAAACAATATGTAAGGGTTAATTATACTGATGCCATGACTGGATTTATATGATTTGATGATCGATGGGTAGTTTCTTGCATCGTGACACTTTTCTTGTGTTGGCTATTCAAATTTAAATAATCTGCATTTTATCAAAAGGAGAATATTTATACAAAAATGTACAGAAATCTAGACTGTGAGTATAATAATGTCAAAAGGAAGGAGGGGGGGTGTTAATAAGGGGTTAAAATGAGTGAGAGGAAGATGATAGTAAAGAAGGTCAGGACCCAGACTTGGCTGATTCCAGGTGGGAATACAGATGTTGTGCCCATGAGCCAGGTACTTAACCTACATTACTGCACAAGCATCCATCTGTGAGTGTGGGCTCGGGGATAGATGTGTCTGCTTCACTAAGACACACTATCAGAGACTAACAGAAGGTGAACATGCACTCACACATTTAATGTCTGGCATACCCATTTATCATTTACAATTAGGCTGTCCAAGTATTACACCTACCAACACTTCACAGCTCACAGTTACTGCTGCAACTGAAGCACAACTGGAAAATAAGTCAAATGACAGGAGCAAAAAGCTTGATATAAAATAATAAAAGATATATGTGATTGATTTTTAATGATCAAAGTTCTGGTCAAAGACACACACACCCCGGCCTGGTTGAGTATGAGTAGTGATATCCACTATGACTGAAACTACACTTTAACACATGACTTGCAGTAGGAAACACACCATGGTAGTGAATGCAACCAAAGATCAAAAATCAGCGGAAATTTGAAGATTACAACTATAAATAATGAAACACAAATCATCAATCAGCTGTTCCACTACATGTGTATGTACCTCTTGTTTTAAATGTGTCATAAATTCAGAATAGTAAATGGGCTGATGGATGCCCTCAATCTAAAAAATTCAATCTGGGGGGTTGACTTGCATGTCTTTTTTTCCAGTCAATGACTCTCTTGATTGGTTAGGACTCAGGGCTCAGCTTACCATTGGCCATTGCTCCACTCACTCGTGAAATGGTCCCTTTAATTTGTGACCAGTGCTGCAGCTGGAACAGGCTGTGTTTGATCCTCTCTCATTTACATGTACCAGCTCACCGGGATATGACATGTGGATAAGGATGAGTCTGAGTTTATGTATATTCATTTCTTCATCTCATTGTTTTTTACATTGCACAATGCTTCAGATAACAGATTAATAATAATAATAAGAGTGTATATCATTGCTATGTAGATGTCTCCTGGTTCTTCAGCAGCTCCTGAAATGAGTAGAGTACGACAGGGTTCAGTTCTTGGTTCACTTGTGTTCTCTGTGGACACATTCCCACATCATCCCTCTATCTCCCCTTACATATATAAAGTGTTGCGTGTTGTTGGTATACAGGTCAGTAACAAATAAGTGTTGGCAAGATGAGCATTTCAAAAAAATGTTAAAACTAGGTTTAATAGCAGCATCAGGTTTGTTAAAATGTACATTTAGTATTTGTGTTGGTTTTATATCATTTGAAATGACATTTGCACCATTTTTTTTAACCAAAAGTAAGACTGAATGCTCCTGAAAATGTCAAATGGTGTAACCACAAAAGAATGATAAATATTACATAATTTATCCACCTACAGTGTATTTAAGTGGACTTATACAACAATTACTTCATTTTAAAACATCAAATGAGAAGAAAACATTTTGGAGTATTTCAACATTTGAATGTTAAAGCATTTTGTCAATATTGAGCAGGTCATATCCTAAAGACAACAGTTTTTTCTAGATAAGTTTTGACAAATTGTAAAAAACAAACAAACATGGTGTTGCAATCCAAAAGTGGATTATATTTATTCCACATATTAGTTCACATTTATTTTCCTGTATATAATCAGATTTTTATGAAAAAAATACTGGTTACACCAATTGACACTGGGTTGCATCATGTCATTGACCCGTATAGCATATTAAATGATCTGTGAGTATGATGCGGTCACACATGTAGAAAGTATGTCTACAACCTAGCATCATTGCTAATACATATGTAAACAGCTGATCTCTACTCATCTGCCAAAGTTCAGAAGGGTTACAAAATGGGAGGATTCCTTGTCATTGGACGTGATGACTATCCTGCACATCCAGCTGAAGTTGCCTCACATGATTTAGGAGCATGACAATATCTTTACATTTTTCATCATCTGAAATAAACAGCCCAGTGTGATTTTTTTAAGCAAAGAAACATAGAACAATCCGGCCCTTACTTCCATCTCAGCTTCTGGATAAAGATATCCATGTTATTATGCCATAAGACCAAGCCCTGTGTCTTCTTAGTCTGCACCAGCTCTGCTTCAACTGCTAAAGAATCTGAAGAGAGACATTAAACCAAAAACAAGACAGAGATTTCACAATATTTCAGTTTTAGACTACATCTACATTAAACAGGCACAACTTGAAAACATCAGCTTTTTTCTTTCCATCCACAGAAAGCCAGTGATTTCACACCCAAAAACAGAGCTATACCCAGAGTGAATAAACCTGAAAACACAGTCAGTCATGTATTTTTAGTGCAGTTGGGGAAATAATGATGTAAGGCTGCTCAGACACTATCATACACCTGCTCAGACACCGATGGGGAAGAACTCCTCTTTCTGTTGTGTCTAACCCACTGTGTGATAACTCATTTTAGACGACAGTATTGTAGATTTGTTGTCAGCTGTTGTCATATTCGTCAGAAGACGTTGGGATTATTACACAGAGATTTGGTCGACGTGTCAGTTTGCAGTGTGTCTGCTGAGGGAGAACAAAGAAAAGCAGACTGAGGCATTTTCCTGCTCATTCAGCATCAAGTGGACATGAGGGGTTAGTTTGGATGTAGTGTTCACTGACTTACTGTTACTTTCAGGATGCTGACATCACTGGCTTTTTCCTGAAATGATCATTTCAGTGTTTCAGTGTTGTTATGTTTCTTAGTGCTTGGTAACTATCATGTATTTATTTACTCTGTCCTGTGTTTGATTTGTTAAGAAAGCAAAGAGTTAAATACAAGAAAACTGTGCCATGCTTTCTTTGAAACAGTCCACTGTTTGCTCAAAGGAAGGGAAGAGTGTGTATATGTGTGTGTGTGTGTGTGTGTATGTGTGCATTTTGTACCTGATAGATATCTCCAACGTGTTAATTAGATTTGTCAGCAGCTCCGTGCACTCAACCAGCCCTCATGCTAATTTATAAGCACACACACACGCGCACTCACACGCGCACTCACACACACACACACACACACACACACACACACACACACACACACACACACACACACACACACACACACACACACACACACACACACACACACACACACGTACAGTCTTAGCAAAAAAAACAACAATCAACAAAACCACACTCAGTCTTACAAAAGTGCACACAAGCACCTACACACCATCATCCTGCCTAATCCCCTTAAAAAGTGTGTGTCCCTAAACACAGACACACACACACACACGCACACACACACACACACACTCACACACACACACACAAAGGCACACTCGATCACACCTTTTAACCACTCCACCAGAGCAGTAATCACTGGCACACACACTCACACACTGACATGTCAGTCATCTTAACACCATGGTCCCCAGTGGGCTCAGGACTAGGGTGAGAGGGTGGGGGGTGGGTGGTTGGTGTGGGTTCCTTATACTCTTTACACGTGCGTGCACACACATGCACTTCATCTCACACACATACAGACACACAAAGCTGCTGTTATGTCAAGAAAAAGCCAGACAAGGACGAGGAGCTGAAACAAAGAGGAGACATGGTGCTTCAATGTATTTAAAGTTGAAATATTATTTGTATTATCTATTTATTGCAGACCAGACATGATGTAAAACAGGATACAAAAAAGAGCATGACAACATGATGAAAAAAGAGAGAGGGGGAGGTTAATGAAAAGAACATTAAAGTCTGCTCATCTGGTCATGAAAATATGAGCCTGAACTTTGACCAGCTGTGTTTTCTGAAGGAAGAGATGAGGGGAAGATGGGAAAGACAGATGTAATGTCATCCTACATAATGAATGAATAGACACAGAGATAGAGGACAAGGAGCTTTCTGTTCACTCTGTCCCAATAGGTGGACACACACACACACATGATAATGGACTTAATGTCATTTTGCAGATTGTACAAGAAAGGAGGAGAAAAACACGAGGGAGGGGGAGGACAGGAGGGAAAAAGCCGAGTAAATGAAATTTGGTAATGGTATAATTATGGAAGACAAATGGGAAAGGACAACTATGTGTGTGTGTGTGTGTGTGTGTGTGTGTGTGTGTGAGTGTGAGTGTGTGAGAGAGAGTGTGAGGCTGCAGGACAGACCAGCCAATGGCAGAATGACTTATATCACCGTGGTAACCTCGAGGCAGATGGACCCATGCTGTCAAATTAGGCCTGGTAGCCACGCTTACCGAACAGCATGCACACACACACACACACACACACACACACACACACACACACACACACAGACACACACACACACACACACACATGCATGCACACACAGATCATGGTCACTTTTGGGGACATAAATAGACTCATATTTATTTCCTAGAGACATAACCTAACTCTAAAAATAACCTCTACTAGTCTAACCCTGACCTTAATCACTGACCCAAAAATCAGCTTTTCTCAACTGGGGATATGGCTTTGACAGTTGGACAAGCTGTCTCCATTAACTGGTTCTAAGGCTGAAATTTGCTCCCAGAAGTAGCCTATGAATTACCAAACTGGCTCACCCTCTCTGTCTGTGTCACAAACACACACACACACACACACACACACACACACACACACACACACACACACATACACACACACACACACACACACACACACACACACACGCACACACACACACACACAGAAATGTGAGGACATTTTTTTTTAATGAAAATATGCCAACACATTGGCTGGTTTTAACTTCCTAAATATGATGCTTTTCTTTTTCACACATGACAGTAAACTGAATAGTTTTGGTTTTGAATTGTTGATCAGACAAAACAGGATATTTAAATATGAGAAAATAGAACATTTCAGACATTTTTATTTTTTCCTGTAATTTTACAGACAATTTGGTCATTACTTGCATTCCTAGTTCCAATGTGTCTTATTAACGTTTTTAATTTTCTAAATGCTATATTTATTGATATTTAAATTATTATTATTTTTTTTACATTAACAACTCTGAAGCTTACAACCTCCCAATTCTTTCATTCAAACACAGTACAAGAAAGCAGTGACAGAAGGTAAACAGCTGCGAGTCTGCATTGTGCATACATAAAATCCTGAAAAGACAGAGAAGGTGCAGATGAAGCTTACTATGCGCCCCCCCCTCTTACAATTCAAAGCCTGCATCAATCAATAGAAGGACAGAATCAATACCTCATTATTACCAGAATAATAACCTCTGTTTGCAGAGTTATAAAAATAACTCAGCAAACATCTCATTTAGATAAATAAAGTAAACCCTTCAGTCAGAATGAGATGTTTTTTTCACAGTTTACAGTAAAAGAAAGCAAAAAAAAGACAGAAGTTAAAAGAAGTTCTGTTCACAGTAAAAGAAAAGGTTGTGGAGAAATTGTCAAAATGTCTACAGATAAAAACCATTTGAAAGAATCAGGATAGGCACACAGAGAAAGAAAGAAACAGCAGTCCTTTAAAGCAGATAAAAGGTGTGTCTTGCATGAGGGAGCTGCATGAAACCTCCTCATCACATATTAATGGAAGCCCTACACATGACCTCAGTAGTCCACTGAGGAATCACACACACATGCACACGTCACTTTAATGTTTGTGTGTGTCAGAGGAAGTGTTTGACTTGTCTTGTTTGTCTGAATTGAGCTTTGATATTATGAGAACTATTAACATTAGCTTCATATTGTTTGCATAATCATTGTGTGTGTGAGTGACAGGATACAGGAGTGGGTTAAATGGGAAGAAATCTAACACATTAAGGGGTTAAACATAAAATACATAAACATATATTTTACTGTTTACAGAAGCTTCATCCAGTTGTTTGGTGCAACTGAACTACTGTGCAGTACTCATACTGAACTGAATGTGACAGCTTAGACTGCAACAGACTGAACTGAAGGCAGCTAGAATCATGATGCATTCACTTACTGATGTACATTTGAACAGTGATGCATTCATTTACCAACATATGTACTGAAGTGTATGAAGGTAGAATGGTGCCATATATACAAAGAAGAGCAGACTATGATTTACGCTTGTAAATGGTGAACTGTAAAAGTGGAATACTATCTACAACCGTAATTCACAGCTTGTGAAAACGCATTTTTGGGGTTTGCAATGGTAACTTCATATCGGCAAAACTGCATCAAACAAATTACAGCTGTAATTTCACACTCGCAAAACTGCACCACAGGATTCGTGTTCGTATCTTCTTATCTGAGCGCTCAGGTGCGTCATCCTCCTCACGTGATTTTTTTTTGGCACGTTTCTCTCAGATAGAATAAAAATGAAAGAAGCCCAACACAAAACCTGTTTGTTCAAGCCTTCAAGAATCCCTAAGTTGTGTTTGTTCTACCACATTCATCCAGTATATGTTCTTCACATATATAGCATGATTCTACCTTCATAGAAGTGCATCTGAATGCTGGAGAAGCTGGACCCATTAAAATAGAAAACAAAACTTAACAATCCTCAGTATTTCATCAGTTCCAGGTTCGGGTCAGGATAGGAGTTTTATTCCAAGCTGCTGTGTGCTTATCATCAAAACAAAACTGTGACTCTAAACAGCTTCAGTGTAAACAGTCAGGCTGTCAGAGAGTCACAACTGTGTGATTCATACAGTGTATACATCACATGTGAGCTATTTAGTTGAAAGTGACTGACAGTGGCTTACTGTCAAGTCTTTACACCATGATATCTTCCAGTCTGAGTGGAGGGACAGCTCAGCTATTGTTCACACTGCTGTTTAAACATAAAGGACATTTTTGTACCACACGCCTCTTATGAGTGTCTAGTGTAGACAACATGCTACATTCATGTTTATTCATTCACTTGTCACTTGGGAGCTTACAAGGCAGTCTGCTTGGTTTTTTTTTCTTACCCCTCTTTGACTTTGCTATTAGGCTTTTTTTTTTAAATTAATTAGAATATAAAGTAGACTTGCTTGTTATTAAGAGGGATATTGTTTTTGTGCATACACAGATTAAGACAGAGAGGGTTAGCCAGGCGACGAAATATGTCTGTGGGGTATTATTTATTGAATGCACCTTGTTCCTTGAGTCAGGTCTAGTATACATGTACACACGCACACATATACATACATACATACATACACACACACACACACACACACACACAATCCAGCGGGTGGCCAGACTTTGAAATGATGCCCTCTGGATTATACAGTACCGTTTTTTTTTGTACACACATACGCATACACACACACACACACATACACACAGCTACACACACACACACACACACACACACACACACACACACACACACACACACACACACACACACACACACACACACACACACACACACACACAGATAAAACACAGTGATTGCACTTTTGTTCCATCCCTTTCAGGCCTGTATGTTCTTCCTGTCTCTCTCCTTTACACGCACGCACACGCACACACACACACACACACACACACACACACACACACACACACACACACACACACACATACACACACACACACACACACACACACACACACACACACACAAGCCTCAGATGCAAGGCTTTGATAATGGCAAACACACCTCCAGCCTCACACTCCCACTGGTGTTGGTCTCCCCATTCACCTCCTCCTCATCTTCATCCCTTCTTACCCCCCCCTCCATATTTCTACCCCTCCTTCCTCCCCCCACTCTCATCCCTCCTTCCCCTCGTGGGGCTGTTGCTAAGGAGCCCTGGCCGGGGAGTTTTCTCATTGGACGAGGAGGAATGGAGGGAGGTGGAGGAGAATAGAGTAAGTTGAAAAAAGAAGGAGGGGATGGAGAGAAAAGAGGGGGAACAGGGGGAGCAGAGGGGGGGGGGGGGGAGCACAATGTGAGATCCAGATGTGCCAATGAGGTGGTGTGTTGACTGACATTGCTTCAGCGGGTGATGGAGGCATGGAGGAAAAAGATAGGATGGATGGAAAAAGTCAGGAGAGATAACAGGAGAGGAGAGGAGTGAGGGAAAGAACACAGGGAGTGATAAGCTGATTAGAGAGGACACGCACAAGGAGAAATACAGTAAAAGTGAAGTGATAAAAAGAAATATTGAAAAGGAGTTTTGCATTAGATGGAGGGAAACAACGGCCAAATATGACGGGATCATGTTTGGCGAGGAGGACAAAAGATTGACAGAGATGAGAATAAAGGAGAGGAGGAGGAGGATAGAGGAGAAGAGAGAGGGAGAGGTAATTTAAAACAAGATGGGGGAGTGTGAGCAGCGGTGGGGGGTTGAGAGAGATAGAGAGGAACAGATAGATGGAGTGAGAGACAGAGGGCTAGACTAGACCCTTTCATTTATTTTGCCTGGCACAAAGGAACATTACCTCTGGACACAAACACTCACACACACATTCTTGTATTACTATATATGTGAGGGCCTGCCATCCATGCCTAACCTTTAACTAAAACAAATATTATTCTTGAAGACAAACCTCAATCTTTAAAGAAACATTCACCTGTTTCTGCATGTTTATTCCCATCTTTATGTCACATTTTAAAGCATCTTTGATGTAAACTTAGCTTTTTGCTATTCACAAACACAGCAATCTGAGCTTCAGTCTTTTTCAAGGACACTGCAATAACTGGCCACCTGAGTTACAGATGTCACATGGGTGTTCTACCCTCCAGGCGGACATTTGTTTCCATTGTATTATACTATAATGCAAAGTAGAGCTGGAAAGAATACTTGATTTATCAGTTAGTAAAGACAGACAATGAAAGGTTTCGGGAGATTATCCTTCAGGTGTGGTTCCTGCTATGGAGACACGTTCCAACGGTCACAGCCCTGTAAAATTACCCAAAAGTTCCTGCAGTGGAAACTTCTTTAATGTGAGGATGTTGTTGCTGTTTTACTTTTTAAAAACTTATTTTTTCATGGAGTTTTCAAGCCTCTCTTTTTGCAGGAACGCCTTGATCACATCTTCACACTTGCGCACAGTTTCACACATTCACACATGGAAGCTCCCCAGTACAAGTTAAGTCAAAGCAGGCAAGCAGCAAGGAAAATCTCCCCTTTAACGAGAAGAAACCTTCAGTAGAACCAGACTCTGTGTGGGCGACCATCTGCCTTGACTGGTTTGGTTGAGACACAGAGAAGCACAGCAACAACAACAATAATAAGAATAATAATAATGATAGAAATATGACTAATAATAATAATAATAGCAGCAGCAGTGGTGGGCGTCAAGCTGGACAGCAGTCAGTCGACAGTTGAAGGTCTCCTGTGAGACAACCACAGTCTGATCTGCTGGCCTCTGATCAGCTCCACTGTAGCAGTGATGCTTAAGGGCAGCTCAGTGGTGGTAATGAGGGAGGGGGAAGTGCTGCTTTATCACTGCATTTTCACTCTTCCCCCATCCAGAATTCCATTGGTTTTAGTCGGTGATATGAAGATATCTCTTTGGGCTCGCTGAAATTGTGATGGGCACTTTTCATTATTTTCTGACATTTTACAGAAAGACCTCATTTGCAGTGGTGTCGAGAAACATTAACAGCAGCACAACAACACATAAAACTATATTAGGTCAAAGAAAAGAAAGAAAGAAAAGGAAATATAAGGAAAAATAAAATAATATGAAATAAAACAATGAATAAATACAGCTAAACAATTAAGATACAGTGAAGTTAGAAACAGTTACAATCAAATAAAACAAGGCCTGAGATAAGGCTTTGGAACAGCTGTATTGATGGTAAAAATTCAAATTTTAGGCCTTTGGCAGATTGTTCCATGTTTAAGGTGCATTATAAAACAAAGACATTTTTCCTATTTCAGTTGGAAGAACAACAACCTATTCTGTGATTGAGTACCAATATTATGTGACTTCAGGGTTAACAAAGATGAAATATAGGAAGGCAGTAGTTAATGATTTATTGAAAATTAAAATAATGTTTAGTTGCGGCCTGATTATACAGCATGGAAAGTAGCTTGCAGTCTTAAATTGGCCTGTGATGTAATCAGTAACAGTAAAGAGTATATATGCCTATAGTTTAAAATCTACCATTTGACCAAAGGCTGCATAGATTACCTCATAACAATATCAATGACGAATATAAAAGTGAAACATTAATCCAGTCTTTGTGTTAGTTAGTCATATCTTAACTATATCCAAACCACACACAGCTGTTTTCATTCAGATTTCAGTTATAAACCAGCACAAACTACAGGATCATGTTTAGATTGGTCTAAAAGCTGGTCTGATGCTCAATTGGAGGCCACATATATGAAACTTAAACTCCACTATACTGCAATAGGTCATTTATGGTCTGTAATTATGTGTTTACATCAGTACTTATTCATTATGATCTTAAAAATCATTTCTCACACACACACACACACACACACGTGCAGGTAGACGGGCTGCAGTGATGATTCAGCTTTAATGAGCCATTTCCAGTGGAGCAAAGCTGCTGTGGTCCTGTCAGAAGCCTCTGGCTGAGCCTTCAGAGCCAGCCTAACATTTATTTAACCTCCAGCTGGCTGCAGTCCTCTCATCTGCTACACTGCACACTCACAGATTCACCAGTACTGCTGTTTGAGGTCCTGTTCATGTTGATTCCAGGCTGAATACTACACAATGTAATGAGCATCATCTCATGTTGAAACATAATAGTAAGGGTTATGTTAAACAACACAAAAATATGACTTGGCCTGGGTCAGGATCATATCAATAAATGGTCAATAATGTTCTGACTGGTGAATTTAACACTGTTGTTTTGTTGTTCGATTTTTTAAAAAAAAAAGGAAAAAGTTGAAATCCATTTGTGGTGCTGCTAAGCGTATTTGGGTGGATGCCAGGTCCCAGTGGGTGGGTGTGGTTTTTGATTGTGAACAGTGCGCCTGAAGGGATCACTAAATGCTCTCTTTGTATGTCATGAATACATGATGTCGTGACAAAGGTGAGAGGGGACGTCTTTAGTGTGATTTGGATGTCAGCAGGAGGTCTTCAATATTTCAGATGAGGTACGGGAAGGATGATGATGAGGAGGAGGAGGAGAAGGAGGAGGAGGGGTCTTTGTTAGGTGCTAGAAACACACTAAATGAGAAAAATCTGTCAGGACGCTTTGTTGCAAACGGGTCCTGGTGATGTTTTGTTGAAAGGAAAATGTAAGTCTATGGTTTTTTTTATTATAAATAAATCCCAACAAGGAATTGATTCTACTAACAAGTATAGTTTATATATCCAAAGCCTAATATATCTATTAACAATCACTGGGGGACACATATCTGTTTCACTATTGCCACAAACACGTATGAATATAGTCCTGGTATGGTAGTATGGTGGTATAGTATGGTAGTATGGTGGTATAGTATGGTAGTATGGTGGTATAGTATGGTAGTATGGTGGTATAGTATGGTGGTATAGTATGGTAGTATGGTGGTATAGTATGGTGGTATAGTATGGTGGTATAGTATGGTAGTATGGTGGTATAGTATGGTAGTATGGTGGTATAGTATGGTGGTATAGTATGGTAGTATGGTGGTATAGTATGGTGGTATAGTATGGTAGTATGGTGGTATAGTATGGTAGTATGGTGGTATAGTATGGTGGTATAGTATGGTAGTATGGTGGTATAGTATGGTAGTATGGTGGTATAGTATGGTGGTATAGTATGGTAGTATGGTGGTATAGTATGGTGGTATAGTATGGTAGTATGGTGGTATAGTATGGTAGTATGGTGGTATAGTATGGTGGTATAGTATGGTAGTATGGTGGTATAGTATGGTGGTATAGTATGGTAGTATGGTGGTATAGTATGGTAGTATGGTGGTATAGTATGGTGGTATAGTATGGTAGTATGGTGGTATAGTATGGTGGTATAGTATGGTGGTATAGTATGGTAGTATGGTGGTATAGTATGGTGGTATAGTATGGTAGTATGGTGGTATAGTATGGTAGTATGGTAGTATAGCCCATGGTATGTCCCACATACACTGTCTACAACATGTTTTTACATTCAGTGTTACTTTAAGGTCTAACAAACATGTTGCTTGCATTTCTTTCCTCATGAAACATTTGCAAAGTCATATTTTCTGAACATTTTGAACACTTTTCTGGTGCGTTGCTCTGCTCATTTACATGCTACCACCACCCATAGATCTGTGAAATAATGTGAAACAATAGACAGGAATGTGTATTGCATCACTTGCATGCTCTTCTATTGGTGCATGAACTAACAAAACAATGACCCACTCATGAAATATTGCTCCACAGCTCTACTCGTGGTCAAAAACTACTTGGTAGCTTTAATCGGCAGCTGAAAATAGTCCACCTGTAGTTCTTCCTATGTGAGAAGTGTTTGGTAAAATCCACCATGTCCAGCTGTTTAAGGGGAATCCTGAGCCTTTTTTTAAAGATAAATGTCGTCAGTAGGAATGAATGGGCTTGGGGCTTTACTGTATTGGTCTTTAATGTTGACAATACCAATATAAAGGAAATGACTATGTTTCAGGTAACCTTTGATGAAAATGACATTTCTAAAATTGCTACTGATTAGAAGTTAAAAATAGAAATCCCTTTAATGCACGTTAAAATTGTAGGTGCAGAAGTACCCAAATATATGAGCATTCAGAACTCCATCTTTGTGTGTCACATTCATCTCTCCTCTGCTTCTATCTTCTAACAGCACATCTTCTCCTTCTCTGTTGTTTTTATATTCCCTCGTTCTGTCTGCTGATCTCTATCCGCCCGCATCTTTAACCTCTTTCCCTGTTGTCGCCCCCCCCAGCCTCCCTCTCTGTCTGCCTGCCTCCATCCTTGTCTTTGTGGATTTGATGGGTTGAAACTGACAGGGGGTAACAAACTGATTGGGGTCCCCCCGCCTCTTGTATTTCCTGTTCAGACAGTATGAACTGACTTTGGTTCACAATTGTGGAAGAGCTGCGGAGGATTTGGATGGCTTGACATGATGCCGTCTTGTTGTCTGCTCGGCTTGCTTTTTCATGTGTGAATTGTTTTGTGTGTGATTGTGTGTGTGTGTGTGTGTGTGTGTGTGTGTGTAAACATACAGTGCAGGGGAAATACAAAATTGCTAATACAGGTTTGACTTATACTGAGTTCATGGCTGATATTTTTCTTTTTTATTAAAAATCTGATATCTGATATGATGGGTATGGATTTGATGTTTATCATTCCAGTGTTGGCTTATTTCCTACTGTCCCTTAATGCCTCACACCACTGTGGTGTGGTTTTTCATCTGCAATGATAATCTATAATAGACTATTACATGAAGGACATTTTGATTTGTCGCGGCAAGGTTAGCACAGATATAACTAATAACATTAAAGTGGACCTTATATACTTTTCCTTATTTTCATTCATATATGTGACGTTACAGTGTTGGATGTTCATGTTAAAAGTGGCTCAAATAATGGTGTAAATATATGTAGAGTTAATCCCAGTGAGCAAAAAGCACTGACTTCAGACTGCTCTGAAAGCTGTTTTTTTCTACTTTCAGCCTGAGCTGACATCAGATGGTGACAGATTTCCTTATATGGTCATCTGCTCCACACACAGTGCACCAGTTCACTGCTCTGCTCTGCGAACATAATGGCATTTTCCCATTGTTTTAGGGGTCGTCAGACTAAGCCATGATTCAAGTTGAGCTGTCGTGCTGTAAGTTGGTCGTCTGCAGCTCTTCATCAAACATTATCATCATCATCATCATCATCATCACTGTGCCTGTTTCTTCTTGCACTATTCCTCCCTGTATTGTTATCTCATCTATTTAATTGATCTAATTGATCTGTTAAACAAAAAGTCCCAAATATGTCCATATCTTGTTGTGAGGACCAGCTTTTAGCACTGCTAACAAAGCTCAAGATATTTGGTAAGGACTTCACAATAGAAGTAACCTTCTATTTAGTCATTGAAAAGCTTTTATTCTGAAGTTTGTATTGTGTTAACAACACCTACATTTTAGGCAAGGCAAGCTAGCTTTATTCATAGAGCACATTTCATACACAGGGGAAACTCAATGTGCTTTACATAAAGACAAAATATCAGATCATTTAACAGTAAGAATTGGAAGCATAAAAACATACAATTAAAAAACCCTGCAATTATAATAAAAAGAAAAAAGTACAGTTGAACAGTAAAAATTGGAAACATTAAAACATACGATAAAAAAAGAACCCAGTTATAATAAAAATAAAACAAAGTACAGACAAATTGAAAGAGAAAAGGAAAATAAAAAGCTAGACTAAAATAGATAATGAAATATGAGTATATTTTACTACTGCGTGTGGTGAAACACAAGGAGCATCATAACAAACACACACATGGTTCCTTAAAGTTCATGTTTGTTCACTTTTTACACCCAAACATGAACATATCATATCAGCTTCAGTTCAAATGTATCAGACTTGCAAGTCCAGATCAGTCAAACTGTCCTGATGAGTAGTCTCACAGGTATCCCTGCAGGTGTGTGTGTGTGTGTGTGTGTGTGTGTGTGTGTGTGTGTGTATTCCCACTGCTGCAGGTGGCAGTCATCATTTATTAAGAGGCCTTGTAAAAGAGGCTGTGTGGACACAGGAAGTGCTTCAGCTCACATCTCTCCAGGAACTCTGGGATTGATTTAACTGGGATCGAGCTGCAGGGCACTTCCCCTCAGGCCTGGGAACACACAAATACACACACACACACACACACACACACACACACACACACACACACACACACACACACACACACACACACACACACACACACACACACACACACACAATGTATTTGACCAGTCAATCAACTCTGTATCCTCTTCTCTTGTGTGTCCTTTTACAGCTTCCCCTCTCTGCTGTTTCTTTCTATCTTCTGTGACCCTCAGGGCCTTCTTTTCCATTTTTTATCACCTTTCTTTCTCTCTATTCATCCCCGTCTTTCACCTTGCTGCTCTTTCTCTTTGCTGTATTTCTGTCAAATAAAACCCAGTGTAACCTGCTCATCTTCCCACTGCATCTCCACTCACTTTGTCTCCTCTCCTCTCCCACTCTCTCTCTCTTCCCACTCGCTCTTTCTCTCCCTTTCCATTAAAAGTGGGTCATTCTGCAACATCGAGCCACAGCTCCTTCCAAGCATGACATCCACATACACACACGTATCGCCTGGCAACCGCTCGCTCACCCCCGCACCCCATCCATCCTCCATTCGTGTTTCCTCCATCTTACCTTCCCTGGAGGTTGTGTTCAGTACAGAGGGCTGGGTTTGCAATTTGACACCGCTTTGTTTTGTCCCTGCTCTGTGTCCATAGACGGGCTGAGGGTTAAATGAGGAGGCTTTGTGAAGGAAAGGCGGGTTAATTTCACACATACATACATAATGTCAGTAGACATAGAGTGGAAGGATTCAGTAACATTCTACAATGCTGCAGCTAATCATAAAGGGAGCTGAAGCATTTCTCTTAGAGGGGAGATGTAGATGTTACGGATTCATCAATGTCATTTAATTGCTGATATTAATATTTTGTGCCAAATTAAGAAATCATCAAGCTGTCAAAGTCCAAAAATATTTAGATTTCAATGATAAAAAAAAAAGATTTTAATTCACTCGGAAACAAAAGTCCAACCAGCTTTATCCTGAGCTTTCAACACTGCATCTCACAGTCTTCCTCTGAGGATGGAGTTTGATGGAGAAGATGCATATCTGCTGAAAGCTTTTCCTTGAGATCTGAACCACATCTTAAGGTCTTCTTAAGGATATGGATTTCTAATAACGATTATGAGATGTGGTTGAAAGCTCTGGAATAAACTAGTGAGGGGGGGGGGGGGGGGGGGGGGGGGGGGGGGGGGGGCTTTTGGTGATTTTCTTTTTTTTCTTTTTCAGCATTCATACTGTCATGGGAACAGGAAACAGTTCCAGGAACTCAGGAATTATTTTAAACCAAACACTATTACTGCTTATAGAGTGTGGTACCATTTATCAATATATTTTATATTTTTATTCATATTTCATAAAAGTTTAGTTAGAAATGTGTTGTTTTTTCCTTAGTCACACTGTACACTCGCGCAGATGTTGGTGCTCTCTTCTACACTCCTCTATTATAATAATGATGTGTAACAACAGTATAACGATAGTTAACATCAGTGTTTTTTATTACAAAGAGCTGTCAGATTCACATCACTGTACACAGAGTCATTTGTTTCTCATTGTGTGTCTTCTGGATTTGATTAGCCGCCATTAACACAGCTTTTCAGCAGCCAACCGTCTCAGATGCGGTTGAAAGTTCATGCTTTCAGTTGCATTAATGTACAGTAGTGTTTCCACAGATGTTATCATAAAATGTGTTTACAGTGATGGATTAACCAGCATAAGTACGTTTTATGTTTCAGTTGATTTTCATATAGTATGAGGTAAAGTCAGTGACTGTCTGTAGTGGTAAGAGAAAGCTCCACCCAGCGTCAGACAATATCCAGTCACCTTACTGCTTAGATTTTTTTTTATCAATAAGAAAATCACTTTTTTACAAAAGAAATACATGCACACATTTTATTTTTCAAGATAACACCCACAAATAGACACAATAAATACAGATCTGTTTTCCTGCATAATTTAAACATCCTGTGGTGAAAAACATCCATCAGAAATCAGGTGAAAGAACCCAAAGCTCAAATATTTCTTGATTATCGGATCATTTCATGATGAACATTAAGAAACATCACAGGAACATTTCGGACTCTCACTGCTGCCACCGCAAATATTACTCATGATGTCGTTTAACACAAACATCAACCTAACACCTCCCACACTTTGCCCAATTAGCCCATCGGCTCCTGAGAATGGTCGTCATAGCAACCCCTTTTAAAGGACATCTACACCAAGGAAATGATGTCATCGTCAGAGACATTTCCTCCAC